>NW_024868548.1:33871-90364 GCF_013358625.1 Macadamia integrifolia | reverse complement strand
AATTGCGTGGGTTGTTTATTTTTAGTTATTTATTTATTTAATTTTAATTGCGTGGCTTGCGTCTTTAAATTCTTAGATGACGAATGGTTAGGACGTTATTTTTAGGACGGTAATTAGAATTAGATCACAACCATTAATCAGTTCACTTTCGCATTATTAAAAGAAATAAAAAAATAAAGTAGCTGCTCTCTCTGTGTTCGACCCGTAGCTACATTGATCCGTACGCTTGCGGTTACATTTTAAATCTCAAACAATGGTGGAGACTAGGAAACAATGATTTGTGGCCCAATGATTTTGAGTTTAGCACTGGAGTTGGGATCTCTAGCTTCCCGAATAGCCTTGAGTGCTATGGCATTAAGTTTGAAGTGGTTCCTGCCAAACACCCAATCCTAATATGCCATCCAAATATTCCAAATGGTGGAACAAATAAGTGATATTCTAAGAAGAACATATTTGTTTGAAGGCCTGTGAGAAAGTGTTAGGTTCCAAACCGAACTAGTGATTGAATCCACATAAATGAGGGGGATCAGTCCCTCCAAATGTCAGATTTGTGATGTTACAGGGCATTCAATAAACAAGTGATTGAGATTTTGTTCACTTTGAGCACAAAGAGCACACATTGGGTTTAGAGAAAAACCTCTAAGGTTAAGAAGATTTGGAAGGGCAGCTTGTTATGTAAGATTTTCCACAAGAAAATGTTGTATTTTTGGAGAGGTTGGAAGATACCAGATTTTAAGCCAATTATTTGATGGGTTCGAAATGAAGCCTTTGATCGCTATATTGTATGTTAAGGCAACTGAGAATTTACCATTGGATGTGGCTGCCCAAACGAATCTGTCTAGCACAGGAAAGATAGGTGTTGTTGCACGATTCTAAATGACGTGGACCTGCACAACACTGATTAGAGGCTGGCCCGGAGGAAGCTCTGGGACCAGGCTCCGATACCAAAGTTAGGTCTCAATATCTTCATTATATTATAGAGATAATAATCAATCAAGAGTCTAACCGACGACTCTAGTTGAGTATTCTTTATATAGGTAGCTCGGGTCCTTCTCATTGGTCTAATGTCACACCCCGCTCCACAGAATCGAGCCGGTGACCGAGTTAACTCCGGTTAAGTCACAAACTTGCTAAGATCAACAATGCAGTAACTGTAATACCGCATATATCTACTAAACTAAGATAAGACCTATATTTTCGCAGAAGACCTGTTCATAATAATACCTGTAATTGTTTCTCAAATACTTGATACCCAAATTGAGTTATAAAAGTTATATACATTTGGGCCCGAAGGCATTATATATATACAAAAATATAATAATTTAAGCATCAAGTCATCAAAAGGGAGTACATCGAAAGAATAAAAAAGAATCACTGCTGCTATGTAGCATAATCCTTGCATGTGCAATCGGCACCATGCTCGAACTCATCAGGGACCCACCAGTCCTCAGAGAAAAACTCCACAGTGGGGCCCAGCTCTTGATCTCTTGGTAGGTAACCTACAAAATCACCTAAAAAGAGTTGTGCACGTGGGATGAGCCCAATAGCCCAGTAAGTGGAAAGGAAGACCTCACAAGGAAAACCACACAAAAAGTCACAACACAAATGCGCTTATATGTATGCAATTCAATTTAATTCTATTAGCCTAACAACATTATTAGGTCATAGGCTATGTGCTACTCACAACCATAGAGCCCGTATGCCCCCGGTATGAGCCGCGAACCTTATCCTGTGATATACCCATAGGGTTATTAGAGAAGGCCCACCATTGGTATCGGAATTTAAAATGCAAGCCGAATCCTAACAAATTTAAATAACAGAAAGTAAATGGGTGACTCCACTTGAAATGAGAAGAGTATGATCGACCCTCTGAATATACCACCAGGGTTACGAACTGTCTTAGCGATCAGTCATGCATACTTCTAACCGCTGCAAGAGTTCGACAACCTCAACCTGATGCTTCCCCCAATAGTAACCCAACACATAAACCCCTATTGGAAAGGGTCGTAACACAAAGGAGTATATAAATTCTACCCACATGTTTCTATATGAGTATAGTACGATTACATGATGGCACCACGTCCCATTCCACGAGCCACCATGCACTCGTTTTCAATCCGACTATGGCATCTAAATCTAACATGCATATCATGTCCAAATGAAATTCTTCCATCACATACATCAAGACATAAAGAATATTCATCATAAAGCCAAGCATAGCATGTTATACAAATGCACGTACAATGCGTGATATAGTATACGTGATGTCTAGTCTATACACAAGTGACATGATGACATGGCTAGACTAACACATATTAAGTGATGCATAACATTCTGAAATTAAATCAAAGTCCACTCCCCACTTACTTGTATATGTACACGGTGCTTGTACCCGACACATAAGAGATCTGATGTGTGGGTATATGTATAATGAGTGTAACCTATCATAAAGATAATGGTTCATCATTTCACTATTTTGGGGTCAAAATCATCATGTTTGAACACTAAAATCGGTTTAGAATCATAAGTGGGGGTTGCCCATCAAATTTGGACCCATTTTGGGTATTATGAAAAGACAGGTGGGCATGAGTCAAAGACAGGCGGACCTCGGAGCCCATCGGTTTCATGCTCGTTGGTTACACCAGAGCTCAAAAATTGAGTTCTGGGAACTCAGGTGGACTAGAGACCCAAAGATAGGTGGGTCTGGAACACCCCCTAGTCTTGAAACAAAATTATTTCATCATCTTCCCCATCTTCTCTTCGGCTTGGGGAACTTGTTTGGGGTTGATCTGGCGGCTCAAATCACTCATCTAAGGTCCAATCATGTATCCTCAACCTAGATCTAAGATCAAATCAAAAGAAAAAAAGAAGATTCTTACCTCTTTCTTAAAAACACCAATGAAACCCTAAATTTCACTTCTTTATCTCAAGAACTTTCAAATACTCTAGATCTTCACCAACACTCCTTCCAAATCCTTCAAAATCATTGTACACACCTTCTATTAGACCTTAGATTTAATTATCCAAGTAGGATTAGCAAGATCCAAGTGGGTTCTTTCCCAGAAATCAAAAAGAGGGTTTAAGAAAGTGGTTTTCCTAAGAATCCTTTGAATGTGTACAATAATTACCTCAAATCGAAGATCCTGACAAGTTGATCATTAACCCATGCTCAAAATACCATGACCCAGCTCCGGTGAAGCTCTATAGTTGATTTCCCTTCTTTCTTCTTCTTCTTCTTCCTTTTTCCTTTCTTCTTTCTTTCTCTCTCTTCTTTACTCTCCCACCGATCAACTATCATTAATGAGGGAAAAGACAATAAATGTCTCTTCTTTTATACCTGGGCCCCCAAAAATATCTTCTAGTCATAGGTGGGTACATCTCAGGTGGGCATTCTCAAGTGGGTATATCTCAGGTGGGTATTCTCAGGTGAGTATATCTCAGGTGGGTATTCTCTGGTGGGTATATTTCAGGTGAGTATATCTCAAGTGGGTATATCTCAGGTGAGTATATCTCAGGTGGGTATTCTCTGGTGGGTATATTTCAGGTGAGTATATCTCAAGTGGGTATATCTCAGGTGAGTATATCTCAAGTGGATATATCTGAGGTGGGTATATCTCAGGTGGATATATCTCAGGTGAGTATATCTTAGGTGAGTATACCATTCTAGTCAGCCCATTGCTAGTGTTCCACTTGGACTTCAATGGGGACAAACTCATACTTATAATTAAATTACGTTGGTACCCACAAATACTAGTACATACCTTTACTTCTTGTATATGACCTCGTGGCACGTGTAAATGCAAGACTTGGGTGTATATGTTACACTTGGTACCCTCTCGGTTATGTCAGGCCAACCTGAGTTCAGGGTCACTCTTGCTACCATGATCCATATGGTACATGCGTCAGTTCACTCCGGTTCAGCCCCTATATAATCAAACCAAGTCAATACGGATAATCAGACCAGGTTTAGAAAGTAGGGTATCACATTACCCCCCTTTTTAAAAATTTCATCCCCGAAATTGTAGTACCTAGTTGTCTGAAAAGATGAGGATACAAAGTTTGAATATGATCCTCTTTCTCCCAAGATGCCTCTTCGATTGGGGTGTTTGGCCACCGAATCTTCACAAAAGTGAAAGAGCAGTTGCGGAGAGTTTTCACCTTCTGTTCTAAGATCTTAGTCGGATGTTCTTCATATGTCATATCAACTTCTAAGTATTTTGGTTCCACAGGTAGCACGTGGGATGGATCATGAACGTACCGCTTCAACATGGATACATGAAAAAATGTGAACATTGTTGAGGGAAGGTGGTAATGCCAACATGTATGCTACTGCCCCAACTCACTTCAAAATCTCAAATGGCCCAATATATCTCGAACTTAACTTGCCTTTCTTGTGAAATCTGCACAAACCTTTGGTAGGAGATATTTTGAGGAACACTTTTGCTCCCTTTTGGAATTCCATTTCCTTCCTACGGCTATTTGCATAGCTCTTTTGATGTGACTGGGTTGCTTTAATTCTTTCTCTAATGACATCAACTTTATCACATGTCATCTGAATCATCTCTAGTCCAAGCATTTGACGTTCACCTACTTCGTCCTAGTATATAGGAGTTCTACACTTTCTACCGTACAATGCTTTATATGGAGCCATCCCAATTGTAGCTTGGTAGCTGTTGTTGTAATCAAACTCCATAAGAAGTATATATTCCTACCAACTACCCCTCATTTCCATGGCACAGTCTCGGAGTATGTCTTCTAATATCTATATTATCCGCTCGGACTGTCCATCTGTCTGTGGATGGAAGGCAGTACTCAGGTTCAATTGTAATCCCAAGGCTTGCTAGAAGCTCTTCCAGAATCTGGAGGTAAACCTCAGGTCTTTGTCTGATACAATGCTCACTGGTACACAATGTAAACATACAACATTATCCATGTAAAGCTGTGCCAGCTTATCCATGGTGTAATTGGTCTTGATCGGAATGAAGTGAGCTATCTTAGAAACCTGTCAACTACCACCCAAATTGCATCCATTCCTTTAGGTTTACGTGGTAGTCCGGTGACGAAGTCCATTGTAATGTTATCCCACTTTCACTCGGGTACTGGGAGTGGTTAGAGAGAGCCAAAAGGTCGGTGCCGTTTAGCTTTGATTTTCTGACATGCAAGGCAAGTCGATACATACATAGCTATTGTAGACTTCATTGTTGGCCACCAGTAGTGTTGCTTTAGGTCTTTGTACTTCTTGGTACTTTCAGGGTGAAGAGAGTACTTAGAACTGTGTGCTTCTTTTACTATTTTATCTTGTATTACCTCATTGCAAGATACACACAATTTCCCCTAAAATAATAATACTCCATCAGTGGCTAATGAAAAGCTATGGTCATTCATTGTTTGCTTTTGAATCTTCTCTCTGATCCGTTGTAACTCAAGATCCAAAGGCTATTTCATTATGATTTCTTCCCTGATGGAAGAGTGTACCTCTAGAGCTACCAAGGACATAGTCAACTATTGAACATCATCTAACTAGTGCTCTAGCTCCAAGGTCGCTCCCTCATACAAGAGGGTTTCATCCATTAATATCGACTCCTGTACGAGCTCTGGACTGACAGCTAGATAGGCAAGTGACATAGTTTGAGCTTTCCAACTTAATGCATCTGCCACTACATTGGTCTTCCCTGGGTGATACTGAATATCATAGTCATAATCTTTCATAAGCTCAAGCCATATCCTTTGTCTCATATTCAAGTCTTATTGGGTGAAAAAGTACTTAAGACTTTTGTGGTCACTGTATATTTCGCACTTTTCACCATACAAGTAGTGACGCCAAATCTTTAAGGCAAAAATGACTACTACTAGCTCCAAGTCATGGGTAAGGTAGTTCTTTTCATAGTCCTTCAACTCTCTGGACGCATATGCTACCACCTTGTCGTGTTGCATAAGTACATAGCCCAATCTGACTTTGGAAGTATCGGCATACACTGTCATTCCACCTGTGCCTTTAGGAATAGTCAACACTGGTGTTGACACTAGCCGCTTCTCCAGCTCTTAAAAACTTTCTTTACACTTCTTTGACCAATCAAACTTTATACCCTTCCTAGTCAACTTGGTCATTGGTGCTGAAATTTGAGAAAAGTTTTCGATGAAGCGTTTATAGTAACCTGCCAAACCCAAGAAACTTCTAATTTATGTTACACTCTTGGGTACCTCCCAATCTACTACGGTTTTTACCCTATCCGGATCCACTTCGATTTCATTTTCAAACACCACGTGTCCTAATCCAATCTGTTTAAGCCAAAATTCACACTTGCTGAATTTCGCAAACAACTGTTGCTCTCTCAGTCTCTGTAGTACCATCCTCAAGTGTTTTGCATGGTCTTCTTTTGACTTCAAGTAGATCAAGATATCATCAATGAAAATAATGACCCACTTGTCAAGAACATCGTGAAACACTCGGTTCATCAAATCTATGGAAGTTGCTGGTGCATTAGTCAATCTGAAAGACAACACTAAGAACTCATAATGACCATACCGAGTTCTAAAGGTTGTCTTTGGTACATCACAACTCTTTATCTTGAGTTGATAATACCCGGATCTGAGGTCAATCTTTGAAAATATCTTAGCATCTTGTAGCTAATCAAACAGATCATCTATGCATGACAATGGATACCGATTATTAATGGTTAACTTGTTCAATTCCAGGTAATCAATGCACATACAAAGGCTCCCATCTTTCTTCTTAAAAAACAACACTAGAGCACACCCAAAGTGATACACTTGGGCATATGAATCCCTTCTTCAATAGATCTTGCAACTGTACTTGCAACTCTTTTAATTTTGCTGGTGCCATTCTATACGAAGCCTTGGACATTGGAGCAGCTCTAGGAATCAAATTTATAACAAATTCCAACTCCCTGTCAGGTGGTAGCTGAGTCAGATCATCTGAAATGACTTCTGGGAACTCTTTAACTACCTCTACTTCCTCTAGAGGTGTGACATTTGCATCTAAATCAATCACCGATGCTAGGTACCCCTGACACCCATTTTCCAACAACTTCACTGCTTGCAGAGTGGAGATGAGGACCTTCTTAGCCCGCTTTATCATATCCGCTTGGTATATCAGTTCCTTCCCTTCATTATTGATCACCTTGATCTGTTTCTCAGCACGCATCACGCTTGCTCGATGTGCTGATAACCAATCCATGCCTAGTATAACGTCAAAGTTTTGCATGTTGAACTTAATGAGTTGGGCATCTAACTACTTTCCACTAATCTCAACGGTGCATGGCCCGTATACTTCCTTCAACTGTGAAATTTTGACTGTAGGTGTACTAACTTTCATCTTCTACTCTAATATCTTGGGCGTCATGTTAAATTTCTCAGTAAATCTCTTTGATGCAAATGAATGCGAAGCCCCTGAATCAAATAAGACATATGATGGTATACCTGATACAGGTAAGACACCTAATACAGCAATGCACATAAGTAAAGCATGTCATCAATATTTACTAGAAGACAGTTCTCAAATAAAATTGTACCTACTACCATTTCTGTGCTAGCTTCAGCTTCTTCAGCTAACAAAGCATACATCCTTCCTTGTGGTTGACTCCATTGAGTCAAAGCAGGCCTATACCCAGAAGGCTGATTGGCTGGTAAGGCTGGTCGGGCTTGACAATCTTTAGCAAAATACTCATATAAATGACAATTAAAATAATGATTTCTGCAAAGCTTGAACCGGAGTAGAAACTCTTTGAGTTTGACCCGTAGCAAGTGGAGGGTGAGGTGCCCTAATAGCTGTGGGCGTTGTACTAGTATTCGGGCAAAAAGATGTAGTACCCAGCCCACCAACGGATCGAGGAGGATAACCTAATGGCCTATAGGGCTGCTTGTATGAAGGACCAAATCCGTATGACCACGAAAATTCTTACTCAGGCTGCTCGAATCTGCATAAGGGTTCGCTCTCTTCCACACACCAAGTGTAAGGGATGATTCACTTTTCAGCTTGTCTTCAATGGTTTTGGCCTTCTGTCCAATCAAGGCATAGTCAGTGAGATCTAAGGCCTCAAGTATCATGACAATTGATACCTTCAATCCCTTCAGAAACTTCCTTCCCTTTTCTTCAGCCGATTTCATGTGAGGGGGTGCAAAGTAGAATAGGGCCTCAAATTGTTGTTGATAAGCAAGAACAGACTTGCTTCCTTGAGTCAAGGAAGAGAACTCCGCTTTCTTGTAGTCTATAAAACTCTGAGGGTAATAATTTGTTAAGAAAAACTCCTTGAATTGCTCCCATGTGGGTTCTAGGTGTGTGGCAAACAATATGACTTTTGAGGCTTGCCACCAGGAGTTGGACTCATTCTTAAACTGTAACCCCGCATAGATAATCTTTTGAGCATCAGTGCACTTAATAACTTCAAATATCTTCTCAATCTTTTAAATCCATCAGTCCGGTTCCAAAGGGTCACTTCCCACCTTAGTGAATGCAGGTGGTAGGTTCCTTTTGAATGACTCCACCACTCTTGTGGTATGGGACATATGGCCCACCGACTGAAAATATGGTGCATATGCCAGATGGTATAGATAAGAAGGTGGCATCATATATGGAGGTGTACCCTGAGGTAGTATGGGTGGTGTACCTCCAACTTGGCCCTGAGGGGTGATGCCAAGTGTACCTTCAACTTGTGCCCCAACACCAGGCCCTCCAGTTGAACCTTTTGGGATATCTACCTGGGGAGGCTGACCTGGTAATGTAGCATACCATTGTTGTTGCATAGTAGTCATAAATGCCTGCTATTGCTGGAGAATCTGTTGATGAAGAATCTGATTTGATTGTTGAATCAAGTTCTCAACATCACCCGGAGTAAGTACTAGTGGAGGATCAGGAAGTGTAGCCATGGGCAGATTCTCATCAGCCACATTTTGATCAATTGTCTCTTGAGCTTGTAGGTTAGATGCTTGCCCTATAGGTTGAGGCCTCTCATTGATTGGTGGCCTACCAACAGGACAAGGACCTCGAGGTGCACCTTGAGCGGCACCCTTGGATCTAGTGCGTACCATCGTTTAGTGTACCTGATTTGCATGAAAATTTTATATAGGTTAGTATTGCAATTCATTAAACCATTGCTTGAATTTTTACATGCAACCCTGTGCACTTACACCCTAAAACAATCGAGGAAAAGTGCACATAATAATTTAAAATCCAAATTTGTATCCCATTATATTTGTGGGCCAAATCTCCTCTATAAACTCATAATTCTTCAAAAATGACCTTCAAGTCCACCAATGCAGGCCATGTAGGACCCACGGGTAGCATTGGGCACTCACTACCAAAACTGACGGGCTAAAGACTGGTGGGCATGGTTGGCAAAACCCCACCGGTTTCATGCCTGCTGGAGTTACCCGAGAGCTGTGATTAAAGGGTTTAAACCCCTGTTTTTCACCCATTCTCTCTCCTTTCTCCTTCACTCCAACTCAGGCGGTTCTTGGATGATTTTTGGGCAATCCCTTACGACGCTCAACTCACCGAATCGACGCAACGATTTGTTCAAGTTGCATTTTCATTCAATCATCAAGGTGAGTTCACAAACCCTCTTTTTTTCTCTCAAAAATTCGGGTTTCTCCCTTTTTGAATGGAAAATCGTCAATGTGGTTGGAACTTTCGTTTTTCCTTCTATTTTCTCCATGGAAAACAATTTATATGCTAATGTAGAGCTTAGATTATGGTTTCCAAGTACTTTGATCTATAGAATGGAAACATTTGAGAAATTTTCCCATTTTTATGCCCTAACCATCGATTTTGGGGCTTCTACTATCCATTTCTCTCTATGTCAATCTAGCATTCCATTTGTGATTTTGGGGCATCCATAGTGTTTACTAATCATTCTATTACGTAGTTTGCCCAAATTTGGACAGCATGATTATTCTCAACCTTTATATGGATTTGCCCAAAAGGAGTGGGCAACACCATTAGGAAATTTTATACCTAGCCATTCTTGAATTCATTTTTTACATTTGAATCATAATTCCTCAAGCATATTAGAATCATCAACAATTGTGTTCCATTGAAATGTAAATCTTTCATTTGGCTAGGTTCCCAAATTTGAAATTTCCCACATGCTTAGTATACTTGTTTGAAATCCTTCAATTTCTTATTTCGAACCCAATAGTGATATTATATCTCTTGTTTTATCTACTACTGTATCTCGTGTTCTCTTGAAAGGATCTACTCATATTCTATATTCATGGACTTATTCATGTATTAAGTCTACATCTCATTGGGATCACTGTATACCTTAATCACCACATGCATCATCTCATTAACCACTTTGCATCACTTGTGTTTACTTAGTGATTTCCATCACCTAAATCCTTCTTATCTATGCATTGAATCACTTGGCCGGTTTAGGTATCCAGGTTTGATAACTTGTAATATGCTATCTTAGATCACATTTCCTAAAACTTTCTGCCATATGCTATCATAGCTTATAATATTCATTTCTTTGATTCTACTTCTACTATCTGTCTCAACTTGGTACCCCTTATACTTTGACTTTTCATTTTACAGCTTATTATCTCTTTTCTTTGCATTTTCAGGATGCCACCATGAAAAGGCAAGGAATCGGTCGATCCATCAAGGAAGAGGAAAGCTTCCAAAGCCAAGAAGAAAGAGGTGGGGTCTAGTTCTTCAGCCCCATCTCCATCTAGAGAATGGGAGGATCTTGAAGACCCATCCAACTATGATGAGATGGTCTTCTATAGTTCGAGAGCTATATCCTTGTGGGGTACTTTCCACTCACTACCTGTGATGTTGGAGAAACAAGTGGTTGTGGAGCATTTCTCTCGTATTCATCTCTTAGAGAGGTTTTTCACTCTTGGTTGGGAGTCTATCATTAACATTGACCGGCCGTGCTATAAGGGCTTAGTGAGGAAGTTCTATTACAACCTTAAGGCTACAGAGGCGGAGGGGGAGTTTGCCATATTTAGTATGGTGAAGGGTGTGGAGATCATCCTGACTGTGGATCGATTGGCAGAGATTATGGGTACAGTCCTCCTCGGACCAGAGGCATAGGCCCACTAATAAGCCAGAACATGCAAGAGCACATCTATAATGTGATCAGTAGCTCACGTGTGAGACCTGCAACTAAGTTAGCATTTTCCCTTGCGAGTACGGTATTTTCCAGATTGGTGCAGTTCAACCTAGCTCCTAGGAGTGGTCACAGGAATCAAGTGAGTTTCATATCAACCTACTTGGCTACCTGCCTGTTGTCTGCGCTAGAGGGTAATGTACCGAGACTATGCCTTCCCTACTTCATGCTGAGGTCTATGCACCACCACGCTATGCATCTAAAGGACATAAACCTACCCTATGGCAGAGCTCTCACTCGAGTCTTTGAACATTTTGTAGTTAACCTTTCTGGGGATGTGAGAATGGTCCCAAGGGACAAGTTCACTGAAAGGAACTTGAGGTAGATGAACTTATGCGCCTTGATGGTAGAGCCCCAGATAGACGAGGAGCAGGAGGAGGATGTGCCCATGGATGAGGATGAGTATGACAGAGATGACGGGGATTATTTCCTATACCAAAAGGAGGGTTCCCAGGAGGTACTTGATCATGAGGATATCAGAGAGGAAGAGGTTTTGGAGGAGGTGCCATTGGATATTAGGGCAGCAGATCCATCTTTCCCTAGAGCTGGGGGTTCTAGATTAGCCAGAGCTAGCGGCCCAGATATCCCTAGTGCTTCTGGCACATAGGCCTTAGCTCCCCCACCTACTGGAGAGGCATCTATCCTACAGAATATACTATCAAAGTTGAGGATCTTGAGGGAAGGTCAGGCTAAGCTTAGAGATCAGCTTAGAGAGAGTACGACTAAGGAGTAAGAGCTTCTTAGGAGAGTGGATGAGAACACCAGTAGAGAGCTCCAGATGTGGAGACAGTTTGGAGAGATGGAGTTCAGGTTTTAGCGACTCACCTGGGATATGTACCACTCTTCTAAGGTGATCTCTGCAGATGTTCGACGCGTACAGAGGAGAGTGGTGCACCTCCTTGATTGATTCACTCATTGGGACACACATCTCAGTATCGACTCTAGGGTTCACTTAGGAGAGCCTTTCGATGTCTCTAGCGATGACTCTGACTAATGATTTAAGCTGATGGCCTATTACCTTCTTCTGACCTTTTACTTGTCATTTCTACTTGTGTACTTAGAATTTGAATTATGATTTTTGTAATACCCTACTTCTTAAGCCCGGTCTGATTACGCGGTTGAACCGATTTAACCATGCAGGAACCGAACCAGAGGGAGTTAGAGCGGGTTCCTTATGGGCTATGATGGCAAGGGTGACCTTAAACACCGGTTGGCCCCGACAAGTCCAAGCCAGTGCCAGAAGAGACGGGAGTGCCCAAGCCGTGTACATGCACCTACCATAAGGCCATGTACGGATAAAGCAGGTATTATAACCGTATATTAAGATATATACGTATACTACATTGTATGCCAGGGTGGGGTTCACGCCAGGCCCGAACTCTGTCAAAATCCCAAGTTTTGGCCCTCAGGTGGGCAGACAGGTGGGTGCACCCACCCACCGGAGTGACCCATCCATGTGCACTATTTAGTTATTTAGGAAGTATATATATAGCATTTATGATTTTCTTTTCTTTTCATTTATGACACCCGTACGTTGGTGAAGATAGTAAAGAGGAGAGAGAAAAGAAAGGGAAGAAGAAGGGAAGAGAAGGAAGAGGAAGAAGAGAAGGATTTCAACGGCGCTGAAGCTTGATCTTCCCATTCCGACGACGGAGGAGTGATCTTCCACTCTAGATCTACATTTAGAGGTAAGCAAAGTTGGGTTCTTTGAACATTCACCATACCCAAGCTTAAACCCTTGATTCGAGTAGGGTTTCTTGAGATCTTGTAGATCCCCTTTGAAATGATAAATCTAAGGTTTAATAGATGATTTATGTGTTGATCTTAAAGGATTTGAAGAGGTATTCACAAGGTGGAAGAAGCATTGTGGGTTTGAAGTGATTTGAAGGGTTTGAAGTTGTTCTTGAGCAAAGAAGGTAAGATGGTTCCCATCACTTGAATCTAACCTAGATCTAGGTTAGAACCATCCTATAAGACCTTGAAGGTGTGAAGAATGGGTTGGAAAAAACCCCATTTGAATCCCCAAAGAATGGAGGAAGTTGGGAAGAAATAGCAGGTTTCCCGCCAAGACCGGTGGGTGGAACCGGTGGGCCATCTGGCCCGCCTGTGAGAACCCACCTGAGAGGGCAGGGCCTTCGGGCACAACCGACGGGCCCAACCGGCGGGCTAACCGGCGGGCCACCCTACCCGCCGGTCTTAGCAGGGCCCCCTGGCCCAACCGGCGGGCCAACCGGTGGGTAGAACCAGTGGGCCAGACAACCCACCTGTCTGACCCACCTGTGTGGCCCCGAAGGTGATTCTTACTTCTAATTGGACCCAAATCGGACGTGTGACCTTCTTTTAACGTTCTAAACATGATTTTGTCATCGGATCTCATTAATTTTGATCCTAAAATGGTGAAGTACTAACCCCGCTCAATTATGTTAGGTTCACCAAATCCTACCCATTTCGCACCGGATCTCACCCGTACCGAACGAGAATCCTTGTACGCTACAGGTAAGTGGGGAGAGGACGTTTGGCCTTGTTTCAAGGTATTGTTTGGCATTCATTTAATTATATCTAGTCTAGTCATGCCATCATGAACATGCTATGTAGATTAGTCATTCCTCACATTGTTATGCATGTGTGCTATGTTTACTTTCTAAATGCCAATTAAATGAGATGTTTATATGATGAATGTTGACATCATGGTGCATAATGCATTGATAGACTAGATGCCGTAGTCGGCTTGAAAACGAGTGCATTGGTGGCCCGTGGAATGGGACGCGGAGACACTATGCAATCGTACTATTGTCATATAGGAGCATGCGGTTTAGGATTTCACCGTCCCGTGCTACGACCCTTCCCAACAGGGGTTAAGGTGTTGGGTTATCAGTTGGGGGGAAGCAGTGGTCGCCGTTGTCGGGTCATTGTGGCGATTAGACATAATGCCCGGCGGGTCATTAGGACAGTCGGCAACCCCGGTGGTACATTCAAGAGGGCCAATCGTACTGCTTTTAAATTGCTGGAGTTAGCACCTTTAATTTCAGTCATTTACTTTTTTGTTGAGAGCCGGTGGACGGCATTGTCTTTACATTTCCGAGTACTCACGGTGGGCCTTCTCCGACAGCCCTTTGGGCGTATCGCGGGATAAAGTTCGCGGCTCGTACCCGGAGTATATGCGCACTGTGGCTGTAGTAGCACTAAAACCAAGGACTTAGTAATGTTGCTTAGGTGGATGTGAATTAAAATGTATTGCATAGCATGTAGTGCATATGATGTGTTTTGCTGTGTGGACTACTGTGTGGTCCATCTTACCACTTACTGAGCTAGTGAGCTCATCCCACGTGTACACCCCTTTTTAGATGATTTTGCAAGTCATGCATCTGAAGAGCACAGGGCGGGTCCCACAGTCGAGTTCCCCGAGGAGGATTGGTGGGCCCTTGAGGAGTTAGAGCACGGCACTGACTGCTCGTGCGAGAGTTGTGCTGTGGGACCGCAGTTCTGATGCCGAGCTATGCTCCACTTCTGAGGCCGAGCTGAGCTCTACCATGTGAGGCCGAGCTGGGCTCAATCCTTGATGCCGAGCTGAGCTCTAGTCTAGATACCGAGCTGAGCTGTGTACTCTGATTATTTTGATGGTTTCCTTTACATACTTGATATATGAATTGTACTTTTATTGTGTAAATATCGTGCCTTCGGGCCCACATGTATATAATTATTGTATCACAATTCGGGTATCAAGTATTATGGGATTATTCACAGGTAAAACTTAGTCTTCCGCTGATCTGATGAGCTTATATTAGTTGTGTGTATGCTATGGTGGAATACAGTATCAGATGATCCTGGCAGGTTTGGGTTAACCGGTGTTAACCTGATCACTGGACCAGTTCCGCGAGAACGGGGTGTGACAATTTTGATAGTAATTATAAATTTTTGAATGGTTTGCTTATATTAAACTACATGATTTGATGGTGGCTATGTCGGTCACCATATGTTATTATCATATTATTTTTGTTGTCTATCAGGTTTCATATTGAAAATTTTTTGTTTTCTCATTTTACGCCGTTATGCTGCTGAAATTTTGTTAAACTTTTCACTAACAAGTGAATTCAATTATGACAATTACAAACTAGTTAACTAGAATTTGTGCTATTAATGCATGCATGCCATGAAATGCAAGAGTTATAAATTTTACATTTAATTATAACTTTTCATAAGGTTTTTATCTTCACCCACCCTAGACTTATTATAGTTTCTATAGGGTCTAAGCAGTATGATGTAGGCAAGTAGAGCATCGTACTCTGATACAATCATTGTCACAACCCGCTAGCACAAAATTGAGTCGGTGATCGAGTTAACTCCTGTTAACTTACAAACCTGCCAGGATCAACAATGCAGTAACTGTAATACATCATACATCTACTAAATTAAGATAAGACCTTTATTTTCAGTGGAAGGCATGTTCATAATAATACCTACAACTGTTTCCCAAATACTTGATACCCAAATTGAGTTATAAAAGTTATATACATTTGGGCCCGAAGGCATGATACATACACAAAAGTATAAAAATTTAAACATCAAGTCATCAAAAGGGAGTACATCAAAAGAATAAAAAAGAATCACCCAGGAGTCACTGCTGCCATGCAACACAATTCTCGCACATGCAATTGACACCATGCTCGAACTTATTAAGGACCCACTAGTCCTTAGAGAGAAACTCCACAGTGGGATCCGACTCCTGATCTCCAAGCGGGTAACCTACAAAATAACCTAAAAAGAGTTGTGCACGTGGGATGAGCTCACTAGCCCAGTAAGTGAAAAGGAAGACTACATAAGGAAAACCACACAAACAGTCACAACACAAATGCGCCTATATGTATGTAATTCATTTTAATCCTTTTAGCCTAACAACATTACTAGTTCATAGGCTATGTGTTACTCACAACCATAGTGCGCATATGCCCCGGGTATGAGCCATGAACCCCATCCCATAATACGCCCATAAGGTTGTCGGAGAAGGCCCACCGTTGGTACCGAAATTTAAAATGCAAACCAACTCCCGAAAAATTTAAATGACAGAAAATAAATGGGTGACTCCACCCAAAATAAAAGCAGTATGATCGGCCCTCTGAATATACCATCAAGGCTACTAACTATCCTAGTGATTATTCGTGCATATTTCTAACCGTTGCAGGAGTTCGACAATCGTAACATGATGCTTCACCCCAATAGTAAATCAATACATGAACCCCTGTTAGGAAGAGCACAAAGGGGTATATAAATTCTAGCCGCATGCTTCTATATGAGCATAATACGATTACACGATGGCACCGCTTTCCATTCCACGAGCCACCATGCACTCATTTCCAAGATGACTACGACATCTAAATCTAGCATGCATATCATGTCCAAATAAAATTCTTCTATCACATACATCAAGACATAAAGAATATTCATCATAAAGCCAAGAATAACATGTTATACAAATACATATACAATGCGTGATTTGGCATACGTGATGTCTATTCTACACACAAGTGACATGATGATATGGCTAGACTAACACATATTAAGTGATGCATAACATTCTGAAATTAAATCAGAGTCCACTCCCCACTTACTTGTATATGTACACGGTGCTTGTACCTGGCACGTAAGAGATCTGATGTGCGGGTACGCATATAATGAGTGTAACCTATCATAAACATAATGGTTTATCATTTCACTATTTTAGGATCAAAATCATCATGTTTGAACACTAAAATCGGTTTTAGAATCATAAATGGGGGTTGCCCATCAAATTTGGACTTATTTTGGGCATTCTGGAGAGACAGGTGGGCATGAGTCAAAGACAAGCGGTCCTCAGAGCCCACTAGTTTCATGCCCGTCAATTACACCAGAGCTCAGAAATTGAGTTCTGGGATCTCAAGTGGGCTAGAGACCCAAAGATAGGTGGGTTTGGAACACCCCCCAGTTTTGAAACGAAATTCTTCCATCATCTTCCCCACCTTCTCTTTGGCTTGGGGAACTTGTTTGGGGTCTATCCGGTGAATTAAATCACTCATCTAAGGTCCAATCATGTATCATCAACCTAGATCTAATATCAAATCAAAAGAAAAATAAGATTCTTGCCTCTTTCTCAAGAACACCAATGAAACCCTAAATTTCACTTCTTTAGCTCAAGAACTTTCAAATACTCTAGATCTTTACTAACACTCCTTCCATTAGACCTTAGATTTAATTATCTAAGTAGGATTCGCAAGATCCAAGTTGGTTCTTTCCCAAAAATCAAAAAGAGGGTTTAAGCAAGAAGTTTCTTAAGAATCCTTAAAATGTGTACAATACCTACCTCAAATCGAAGATCCCAGTGAGCTGATCATTAATTCAGGCTCAAAATACCAAGACCCAACTCCGGTGAAGCTCTATGGTCGATTTTCTTTCTTCTTTCTTCTTCTTCTTCTTCCTTTTTCCTTTCTTCTTTCTTTTTATCTCTTCTTTACTCTCCCACCGACCAACTATCATTAATGAGGAAAAAGACAATAAATGTCTCTTCTTTTATAACTGGGCCCCAAAAATATCTTCTAGTCATAGGTGGTTACATCTCAGGTGGGCATTCTCTGGTGGATATATCTCAGGTGGCTATTCTCATGTGAGTATATCTCAGGTGGGTATTCTCAGTTAGGTATCCTCAGGTGAGTATATCTCTGGTGGGTATGTCTTAGGTGAGTATATCTCCGATGGGTATATCTCAGGTGAGTATACCATTCTAGTTAGTCCATTGCTAATATTCCATTTGGACTTCAACAAGGACAAACTCATACTAATAATTAAATTACGTTGGCACCCACAAATACTAGTACGTATCTTTACTTCTTGTACATGACCTCGTGGCGCATGCAAGTGCAAGGCTTGGGTGCACATATTACACTTGGTACCCGTTCGGTCATGTCAGGCCAACCCGAGTTCAAGGTCACTCTTGCTACCATGTTTCATATGGTACCTATGTCAATTCGCTCCGGTTCAACCCCTATATGATTAAACCAAGTTAATATGGGTAATCAGACCGGGTTTAGAAAGTAGGGTATCACATCTAAAGTCTCTGGCATGCCGACATAGATCCTCTTCCTATTGGAGGGATCGTTCCTTGTCGTGGCTAGGCTTACAATGGCTAACTCAACCTAACTTAACCATGGTAAGGTCTTGTAACAGCTAACCTGACCATGGTAAGGTCCTGCAACGGCTAACTTGACTGTGGTGGGTCTAGGAGTTAGATAACCACTTGACCCTGGTTAGTTGCCTTAGTCATAGTTAAAGTTGATCATCAATGCGGGGTCTCCATGTGCGAGTAGGCCATAAGGTCAAGGTCTCCTTTGTTGGTCAAAAGAGTCTACTTATGCTCGTACTAAAGAGGTCGGGGATATTCAACAGATATATGGTATATCATACGCCCCCCACTCTCTCGAGCTCCTAGCATAGGAGGTTGGGAAAGTGCTTCTCGTGTCCAAGTACGCGCTTCGACTTCTTCAACGATTGATCGACGAGTATATTGGTATATCATATGCCCCTCACTCTTTTGAGCTCTTAGCATAGGAGGTCGGCAGAGTGCTTGTCATGTCCAAGTATGCACTTCGACTTCTTCAATGACTGGTCAATGAGTATATTGGTATATCAATAGAAGTGGGGATGGATAGGTTGAGGAAGGCTATATCAGGTGGCCACCAAGCGAAAATCAACTCTCTAAGCCATGAGCGACCAATGGGGTCTATAAGCATGGATACTAAGGTGGATGCATCCAAAGGAAGGGGAAAGGGGCAGAGGAAGGATAGTGATTTGGTATCCAAAAATCTAACCAGGGGTTAATTGATTCCCCATTACACAGTTGGAAAAAAAGACCTGTCCTAAGAAGGTCTCTAACAGAACAAACTGACTTCCAGCCCCAAGAGGCAGAAGGTGGGCAAGTTGCGTTAAGGATGTGGAATGAGGGAAATATTTGGCCTTCATAAGGCAGGTCCATAGACTTGAAGTGGGAGTCAGAAGTTCCTAGGCCTTTTTGGTCAATAGAGCCTTTATTCATAGTCCCTGAAGCTTTAACATTCAGTCCCTTAAACCGTTTCGGTTTGCAGATGGTCAACCAATAGATGGTGGGAACTTAAGAGTTGGGTCCATTGGACCAAAAGAAATCAGGGCTAATGGAATCTAGGGATATATGTACTGAAGCTGGGAGAGAGAAACAAGACATAGCATAAAGGGGCATAGCAGAGAGTGTGGAATGGATTAACACCAATTTATCTGAGGGACTAAGAAATTGGGTTTTCCTGTGTTGAAGTCTGGTGGAGACCCGTTGAAGTTCTGAGTATAATTAGGTGATCGTACGGCGAGCGGATTCATTATCCAATTAAAAAAAAAAAAAAAGTCATCTTCTGAATTTGAAACACGTGGTGAGTCGTGGTGGAAACAGGATTCAGCCCTACAGCTTCCAGACCGGAAAGTCTCCTAGTAGCGAAAGTCCGAAACAACATCAGAACGCTATCCTCCGTATTGTACGTATCCATAAACCAAACGAATCAAAGACTACGGAAAGTTTCAGTCTCACTTTCAGCGATGGAAGAAACCCCGAAACCGACACCACAGGCACTGGCCACTCATCCACTGCTCTCGGTTTCCGCATTTATCCAAAAGCACTGGCTGCAATTCGGCTCTGAAATAACTACTCGGATTGAAGAAGGTAAGCGTTTCGTCGGTAATGTGATCACCAATTTGCCGCAGCGAAGACGACGTGATCGCCCTCTGCCTTCTCTCTTCGCCTCTGTGAATCATGAAATGTGGCAGCCAAAGCATGTCTTCGATATTGCTCTAAACCCGGACTACATCGCCAAGACCCTCTCAGGAACCTCTGTGTATACCGTCAGTAACTCTAAGAACGAGTTCGTTCTTATTTCTGATCCCAATAGCGTCAAATCCCTCGGATTGCTTTGCTTTCGTCAAGAGGACGCGGAATCGCTTCTTGCCCAAGTTAGTTTCTTTCACCCCGTGTCCTACTCTTTTATCTCTCTGTTTTAGGTTTCATGGTTCTGGTTCTGTTTTAAACTTATGTAATTTGGTTGATGCATCTTATGGTTGTGGTGATTTTCAGGTTCAATTGCGACAACCTGTTTTAGGAAGGGGTGCGCGGGTTGTCCCTATTACCCTTGATCAGGTATTTATCTTACATTTTTTTTTTTTTTCTTTCATGGGGTTAATCCCTTACCATGTTTAGTATATTTGATTTCTCTAGTATATGGTGAAAAGTTTTGTGCTTTATGTCAAATTTATTGAAGTTCTATTTTTGGTAACTGTTTGCTCACGAAATTTCTTGGCGAGTCATCCAAAGGGTTTAGTTGAATCGTATTTTTTATTTTTGATTAAACACTTCTGTATCATGATGTAAAGGGAAAGTTTTAAAAGTCGTTTTTTTTTACCTTATCAACGAAGAAAAATGCTTTAAATTTTGTGTTTGAAGTAAGTCAAGTGAGGATATTTCTCTCTTCCACCTGCTGCCTTTGTAGTGGCAAACAGTAGCCCAAGGGCTTTCTCCTGCGTATTTTTTTGCAACCAGGCCTTTCAATATGGCCTTTTGGTGGCCCTATACTGGAGCTATTTTGCCATTATAATATGTATAATAACAAATAATCTAATTGAAAATATTTATTTGTCCAATCTATTGATCTGAATTGAATGGGATAGAAGCTAAGGTTTATTGGTTTCTAAGAAGGTACATAACTGAACGAGAACTCTCTTTACCTGTCCAATTTCTAGTCCTTACCAGAACCCTTGTACAGCATTTACGAGAAATTACTTGCTAGATGGAATAGCACATTGAGTTTGGAATTTGGATGCTTCTCCTGAAGAATATTTGGACTATCATGACAGTGAATATCTTTATGGAGGTTATTGCCATGGTCCTGAGGTGGGTAGTGAACTGTGATGTCATTACAATGCTACTCTTTTGGCGGGAAACGAGACAAAGCGGAAGATGATGGAAAAGGAAATCTTTTTTGGCAATTATACATGAAACTATTTGGTGATCCATAATCAGTTCCTTAAGTAAGGTTAAAATTTCATTTATCACAATAAATAAATAAATAAGAAGAAGGAAAAAAAAAAAAAAAATGAAAGCCTAAAGTGGTTTCTCAGGCACGCCATCAGATTGAATGTTCATGTTGGGCTTACTTCTCATCAGGAGCGGATCAATCAATGTAATAGTTCGAAGTCCTCACTAGATGCAGTCAATAGATTTAATATTGACATTGAAGTTTTGCAAAGTAATAACGTATAAGGCATCTGTGTCTGGAAAATTGGGAAAAACATAAGTAGTACTTCTCATTTGTTATTGTTGCAAGTGGGGGAATACATTATGTTACTCTTTTTCTAGTACTATCATTCAGGTTTTTTTTTTTTTTTTTTTTTTTTGCATATATATGACATTTTTAGCTTACATGCTTGATTACACTTTCCAGTATTAATATTTTTTCTTTAATAAATATTGCAGGTTTATATGTTGAAGGTTGAAGGAATTGCATTCCGGTTTTTGCCTGATCCTGCACAAATAAGGAATGCTTTAGAGGTTAGATATCTACACATAGTATAGTGATCAATTTTACCTCTCATATATTGCATAACACAATCTGCAATCAATTCTTTATTTCTCAATTCAAAATCTCATAAATTGTATAACTGATATGTGTGTGTGTATATATATATATATATATATATAAATAGGGAAGGTGTTTCCTGCTCGGTGGCGGCGGCTACGTGGGTACGCGAGAGCCAATGAGAGCCCCCTAGTGGTTCAATCAATAAGGGGGCATAGAGCTCATTTCATGGGGTGGGGGGGGGGGGAATAGAGAGAGGGGGTCTAGAGGAGGCTATGCCGTGGGCAGGAAACATTCCTCCATTATATATATATATATATATATATATAAGAAAAAGCATCCATAAAAACGTGGAAGTGAAATTAGCATTCCTACTACTTCTCAAACTTGATCAGTACTTAACTTGATCCTGCCATGCAACCAGACTGCATAATTATATAATCGAAATAGTATCCAAGGTTCCAAATTGATCAATATTGTTAAATAACTCCCCAAGATTGTGTCACAATGTTGCACTGCAAGGGCCATAGCTTTTTTATTTTTGTTTTTCTAATGGGTTTGTGCCCATTAATTCTATATTCACATACCATAAACTGTGGATTTGTATTGTTGCAAGTTCTTGCCTTATAACTTAGCTGATTGTAGAAATTGCAAGTTCAAAATCACGTGGTTTTCCTGCTAAAATGTTTCTATTTTCAGATGCCAGAGGAAAACAAAAAGGGACAATGAATGCATATATTTACTTCCTTGGGAATTGGATGTAATTGCTATGAAAGAATTGTTCGTGGACCTGTCTGTACCCACTGGCAGATCCATAATATCCAATTCTTGTATTAAACCCATATAATGCATCCAAACTAATGTAACATATGCACAGGTAACTTGACCAAACCCATGCAATATGGTTTTGATACAATGGTTCCATCCGGTGACTTTCCTGGTTTGTTATTTATAGAAGGATGTCAGATTTAAGTTGGAAAATCTTGGATTCATGAACCAGGATTGTATCACAAATCATAAGATTTCAACAGAATTGCTTTGGTATTCCAAAAGCACAACTATAGCATCACATTCTAGTTGGAATCACCATGATACATTAATTTTCATGGCTTTAGCCGTTGTTCTCTCTATATTTTTCTCACTCCGGTTCCATGAAATTTAGATATATAATTACTTCTGGACTTTAATTAGGATGTTTATTGCTTGGTTACATTTATAGGAGCTAACTCATAATGTTTCTGATTCTAGCTAAAAGCTGCAGATCTCAGGAGTGGGTTTGATGGAGTTCCTGTTTTTCAGGTATGTTTCTGTTTGATGGAGTCCTTTTGGTTTGGTGTGGTTCACGTTGCGGAGCATTGTTGTATTTTTGTTAGGATTATGGTTGGTGGCTACTTGGGGATGCTGATTGTGAATTTAATTGATTTATTAGTTCAGACTGTGTTTTGACATGTGTGCAAGAGCTATTCTCTCTAGGGGATTGATAAGAATGCTTGTGATCATCTTCGTGTTTTAATTTTTTGGATACAGCACACTCATGTAGAACAGTTTTAAGATGGAATGTGTGGATATTTGAAAGGGGGGGGGGGTGTTGTGTTAGAAAAAAAAAGAAAAACAACTATTCTCTCTAGGATATTGATAAGATTGCTTGCGATCATCTTGATGTTTTGTTTTTTGGGTACTGCACACCCATGTGGAACAGTTTTGAGATGGAATGCGCACACATTTGAAGGGTTGTGTGGGGGTTGTTATGTGTATGTTGGTTTAATTGTGAGACACTGAGTTTGTACAACAAAAGAGAGATGTTGTTAGTGATTTTTTTTCAGGATTTATTATCACTTTGTGAAAAAAGATTTTTAATCGATACTCTTTTAATGTGCTTCATTAGAAAGGTTATGCTCTATTTTAGGTTATAGTGAATGCAATAATTATGCCTATTGGTGTAAATTTGTACTATTGAAATTAATGGTGTATCTATTATTTAGATACAGTTTTCAAGGATCATATAGCTTTAGTATATTACCCCTTCATTTAGCTGTATAGTTTGTAATATTTGTTTGTTTTGGTTTTCATAATAAGAACTCCTGTTATAAAGGATTACTCTACTTCTGGTGTTTCTGTGCTTACTGGGGGAAAACAAATGTAACAACGGTTGTTGATACTTTGTCATCCTTGCCGCAACTCACATTCCTATGCCCTGTGGCATACATGGACGGATGATAGTAGGTGCATGAAGGACCTCATACCTGTCTCACATGTCAAATTGCAACCTAGAACAAGCATAGAAAATGATAAAAAGAAATTTGAAAGTTTCATAAAGGTTACAATAATGCCATTTCATTGTAATCCAGTGGCATTTCTGTAATTTTTGCTCACTTTAAACTTACTTGGAAGGCTTCAGCTGAAAATTAGTACTGCAATGTGCCTGGGGATATCTCTATAAAATGGAATCCACCCTCTTTGCAATATGAACTATGAAGTATGAACTAGTGATGAAGAAACATACCAACTTATGTGACCCATAACACCCCCCTTGTTTTACTTCTTTTTTTTCTTTTTGTTGGCTTGGTTTTTTCAAATTTAATATTCATCTATTTTGGAAACTAGAAAAGAAAATTTGTGAGCTGTTGGAAATCTGTACCTTTTTTTTTTTCCAGTGATAATAAATATTGCAAATGTGTACTTTAAAAGTGAGTTGAACTTGTCTTGCTTATATGAGATGGTTTAAAGATAATTGTTGTGGGATTTCTTTTCAAGACTTTGTGGTGGGTTAGTTCTTGATGTGTTGGATAAAGGAAAGAATATTATTTTCCAGTTTCTTTAATTCTAGAGATGGGTGTATCTAATAAATCTTTTTGATGATGGTGGGTATTTATTCGTGTAGTAAGATAGCTTTTTTAGGTCCCACCCAAGGATGAATGGGATCCAAATAATCCATCATTTGACTTTGTATTTCTTTGACTGAATTTGGGAATAAATTGTTTATTTGGTTTATACATAACTGCTGAGAATGGTGGGGGTTGTCCATTAGCCATGTGATAAACTGTGACCTCTACGACTATCTCCTCTTATTCAGAAAAAAACAAGAAGCTATAGATAATTTCTCAGCTTATATTAGTGGAAATAGTAACATGACGTGGGATAGGACCATTTGTTCCCCATACTCATGCACTTGGAGTTTGTGGAGGGGGATAAACTGTAGGGTAACAAAAGAAAAAGAAAAAAGAAACAGAAGAATACAATTTAATAGTGAAATGTTCGACATAGCAGAATATATATAAGTTACGCAATCAGAGGATTGGGGGGGGGGGGGACTAGGAGATGCTCTAAAATTTAAGAAGACTGCTACTGTTACTTAAATAACTGCAGACATCTTATATCATCTTTGAAGAAGTTTGAATGATCTGTTCATACGAGAGAGGGGATGGGGATGACAATTATGTAGTCTTGTCAACCCAACCAGATTAAAGTTTTAATCTGGGAAAGCTCTGGTATTACTTGTTAAGGATGTTTTTCATGCTTCTAGGTTATTTATAAATTTTAGCTACATCTATATCGAACTCTTTTGGTGCTATGAATTGCCCATCACAAGTGCAGAAAGGAGGTTTGGGTACATCAGGTTCAGGTTGGTAGCTGACTTTTCACCAAAAAAGGAGGTGAAAAAAAATAGGTAGGAACCATATACCCAAACCTTTCAGTGTGAATCGTGGAAATCTTCTATTTAAACCTTTTGCTTGAGCATGTTCGAAGTGACATACCACACTTGTAACTTGGATCATTGGTAAATGAGTGAGGGCTTCTTAAGTCCCCTCAGAAGGACTAATGCTTGGTTGCTGTAAAAAATAGGCTAGGGTTCTTACACTGTGGATGACTGAGTGGAAAGAAGCTGTTAAGAAAGTATGATTTTGCTTAGCATCCTGGAATGTAAGAGCCTTGAATTATGGAACTGATAAAATAATGAGAAGGGTAATATTATTTTTGCATATAAGAGACCAGGTGGAAAAAGGGCAGGGGGAGGGGAATTGTTAAGGAGGTTGGTAGCTATAAATGTAGTGACAGAGGGTAAGACGGTAATTAAAATGAGGTGATATAATAGTAGATGAATTTGAAGATTGAAGAAGATGTTAAGGTGGATAGTATGATAGATTAAACTAATATTAGGCTATGAGATCAGCGTGGATGGAAACACTAATGGACAGTTTTGGAAATTTTGGATGAGGAAGGGAGGGGAGAAAAATGCATTCCAAGATATTGATGTAATTAAAGGTATGATCAATGAGGCTGCAACTGTTGTCAGAACCATGTGGGGAGTTGACTGAGTTTTCAATTGCAGTTGGCTCAAACATTCAGCATTGAGCACTGTGCTTTATGCATTTGTCATAATTTAATTTCGTATGCATAAACATGATGCCAGATAATTTAGTATTGGTGCAGGGACAAAGAAGAGAGTCATCTACCAAGTCAGAACTATGGAGAAATGCTTTATATTAGTCAGATAAAACAAAATATATCAAGTACGACAAGTGAACATTGATCATCAAGAGATTTATTTTACTGTTTTCATTGTCTTGGTTTAATGTAAAATAAGGAATGAGGAAATGGTGCTTATGGAATCAGAGGAGGGTGTATGAAAGTGGAAGGGAGCTTTGGAGTGTGTTTGATCGGCATATACCATTAAAGCTAAAGGGAAAACTTATAAGTACACCATCCTGGAGCTGAATGATAGGCAGCAAAGATAACAAATAAAAAAGTTGAATGAAGCTGAAATGAGGATATTGAGATGGATGACTGGTAAGACTACGAAAGATAGATTCAGAAATAAATATGTTCGAGGAAACTTATGAGTAGTACGATAAGTTCAGAAAAGTTTGTTTGAGTTGGTTCAAATGTGGAATGCAAAACCATTTAATGCATCGGGAAGAAGTGTATGGTGCATAATTTAGGTGGTGAAGAGTTTATAGCGCATTTTATATGTGGTAAAAGGATGGGGAGGTCAAGGAATACTTATGTCAAATTAATGAGAAAAGACATTAGCTTTTGGGAGTTTACAGAAAATGTGACCATAGAGCGGAATTGCAGAAGAGAATTTCTGTAGCAAATCTCCAGTAATGCTTCTCATTTGAATCGAGTCTAACAGTTAATAGGGCTTTGGTCACTTACTCTCTCAAGAAGCATTAGTGTTCGCTTGAGCAGTTGTTTCATCTATCTCTTTGTCATCTACATATGTTTTTTGCTTCAAATCTGCATTTTCTTTTATCTATTCGTACTTTTTTCTGTCCTAGGTTTGTAATCCTCTTAATGATGCAGTCTAATCAGTTTTTTGTATCACCAGTCTGACCTCTTGGTTGTGAAGAAGAGGAACAGGCGTTACTGCCCAATATACTTCCAAAAGGTTTGATAGCTGGTTGACCACCCTGTTAGATATTTTTTTATTGCTGAGACTGCAGCATTCTGTAAGATCCAGCTATAGATTTTACAATTGGCTGTTTCTTGCTTACACAGGAAGACATAGAAAGAGAACTGTCAAAGGTCTCAAGGTCATCTAGGGGATCCAGTGTCTCTCAACACATTATGGTATGGCTGTTGATGCCCATTCAATTCATTGTTGATCCTTAAATTATTTGTGCTTCGTAGGTAAATAAGTTGTAGAACATGTTGAGAGAAAATCAATTGGGTAGTTTTGTAATGGGTCCAAAAATGCTCTCAAGGCAAGTTCTTTTTTGTATGTAACATCCCTAGAACATATTGCCAAAATACAGCTTACAAGAGGGATTGGTACCCAATAAATGGGTGATATTGATCACAGTAGTTGGACAATAATATCCAATGAAGCATGGGCAAATTCACCTAGACGGCGACGGTCGGTTTGTCCCCTTCTCCCCACCCCTGCCTTCCCAAACAGACACATTTAACAACTTCCAAGTTTAGGAGTGGAGTTGATGATGTGTGCATTACTTCTTTCTACAGGTTGGAAGTTTGGAAGATGTTCTGAAAAAGATGGAGGTAAGATGTATCTGATTGGCTTATTGTTTCTATATATTCATTCAGTCCTGACGACGTAATTTATCTTGTTTAATGCAGTTAAGTGAGAAGAGTTCTGGCTGGGAAGATCTTATATTCATCCCACCTGGTAAAAGCTACTCCCAACACATTCAGGAAGTTGTAGCAGCATGATACATTGGATACCAAGCTTCTATGATCATCGGAAAGGTCACAAGTGAAATGCAGTTTGCCTGCTCTGAAAGCAGGTCAGCTATGAAGACAACCGTATAAAAACAATAGAATCTCTCTCTCACTCCATGTGATACACATGCAGACGCTAACCTGAGGCTTTATCCTCAGTTAAGAAAATGGTTTCTTGACATTCAGATCATTGACTGGAATAGTGAATAGATTCTGCAAAAAGATTCGCAGCTACCCTTTGATCTGCTACAAGGTCAAGAATTCCCCCCGGGACCAAGGCCTGGTTTATACCTTCTAAAGTGGGTTTGTTCTATGATGATTGTATCATTGATTATTAATCTGTTTCTTCGATCAATTGCTCCAAGTTGAACCCTTTTTTGCCGTTAAGAAGTGAATTAAGAGGTCTCTGCGCTGATGCGCAGTACAATCAGTAACTGCCTTCGTATTTATAGGTCTGCTCTCTTTATGTTTCCCATGCAATTCTCTTTATGAAATTCATCTTATTGCCCTTCCCCATCTTGTGAGTTGTGAGTTGTGAGTTTCGTAATGAGAGTTGAAATTGTGCTGGGATCTTGGTTAGAACCGGGTGATAATTTAGTTAAAATCCAGGACCTCACCCTTTCCGACCTTTATTATCTTTATTGTTTGGGTTTGTGACCAATGGAAGTGGAAGACGAGTCAGATACCTCATCAGATGATTGTATAAAGAAAATGTTAGACCATAGAAAAGAATGGAAAGGAATGAAAATCATAATGCAAGTTCTTGTTTGAATTGAATATTTGATGTATTGGGAAAAGTCAGAATAATTAAAAATTGAATTTCTTTTTTTTTTGACATTTTAAAATTTTTATTTTGGACTCCTAAAAAATTAACAATAATAAAAATATTTTGATTTTCTATGGAACATGTATATCCCACAATTTTTTTTTTTATTTTTTTATTTTGGTAGAAGATATATACCACAACTGGTGGGGTGACAACAGTCAATCTCTTTCTATTTATACATATGGAAAGTGAATAATTCATTACCAAAAAGAGAAAGTGAATAAATCATCATATAATGATTTAGAAAATATAAAAGATAAAAGGGAGGTTTGTGTTGATTTTAAATCTTTTCGACTAGGTAATATATTATCCCTATGCATGAAGATAATCTATTCGGTTGTTGTCGTAGACTCTAATATAGATTTATGAGCCTTATCAAAAAAAAAAAAATTATAGATTTATGAGAAAGTGAATAATTCATTACCAAAAAGAGAAAGTGAATAAATCATCCTATAATGATTGAGAAAATATAAAAGAAAAAAAGGGAGATTTGTGTTGATTTTAGATCTTTTCTACTAGGTAATATATTATCCTTATGCATGAAGATGATCTATTCGGTTGTTGTCATCAGACTCTATTATAGATTTATGATCACATTCTCCTTAGGACCCTAGTATCTCTTCTGTCTCTGTGTTTGGGTCATGGAAGTCGGCGTTTTATTTAAGTTTATCGGAATATTAAATTACTTGGCCTTCGTTTAGCTAGTAAGCCTTCTTTATTATGCCAAGTTTCTTGATGAGAGATTAGCAGGGCCATATTAGCTCGGCATCTACATTGGCAATGGCCTAATATTGCAACTTTGTATTTTGTGGGAGATAAAATCTTTTGAAAAACATTTTCCTTCTATAAATTCATCTAGGGAAAAGGTTGCGCATACCACTGTTCAGTCATGTGTCTTCCTCTCCTAGTGAAATGAGTACTCCCACCCATTGTTGTCGCCCTTTCCCTATGTCTATTGCCCACTAGTTTACCGAGAGTGGGCAGTCTGCCAAAGCCTTTCCTATTCATTTAACACAACACTTTCTTCAATAAAAGATATCAAACAGAGCATGATTTGTATTAGATAAAATTTGAGACTTGGAATATTAAAATTGAAAGAGAGGAAGTGTTTTTTGTCTAGGAATATGGTTCATACACCTATGTGAGAAACAATCTATACCTCACTTTTGATTCTATTCTATAGGGATTAAGGAGGTCATCTTACAGAGAAGAGCAGAGAGTCAAGGATGCAGATGTTGTAACCACGTTCTCTGATAGGAAACTTTTTTTCCACTGAAATATTCCTCACAAAGTTCCTCTCTGTTTTTGCTTTTTAACTTCTAAGTATAATAAATGTAGGCATAAACATTGTGATCCCAGAAATTTTAGTCATTTTAATTCTAAGATCTCTTTATCGGATCATGTCTATTGGTACCACCTCACTGAGGTTTTGCTCTAGAGTTGCATCAATTTTGAACTTTGAAACAAGAATCAGGCTAGTGGGCCAACATGTATGGTACTATTGGTGGATGAAGCCATGGGGTTAATTGAGAGTATCGAATTTTGAATTGTTCCAGTTGCATTAGGCATGGAAGGCGTGCACTACATCATCTGCTGGAGTTCAATGCTTCGAAGTCAGCTAAAGAAAGGTGTCCCTATGGGGCTTGCCTACCAGATCTTGTGCTTCCTATATTGTATTTTTCATTTCCCTTCATTTTCTTTATTAGAAGGTACATCACATTCAGGTTAATTATGTATTCTAAAAAATCATACAGATGTGGCCTTAGTCTTCTACCAATGAAATTAAACATTTGGAACAGTTATTTATTTAACATATATTTGTTATTTCATTTTCTCAACCTCAACATTTTGTAGATCTCGAACACTCTACCTCCTGAAGATCTCAACTCTAAATCATGATTAAAGAGAACAAAATATACATTTATGTTTAGAAAGCATTTGGAATCACAAAGTAACTTTTTGAAATTAAGGCTGCATTTAATATGATTTCTTAGAATGCATTATCAACCTAAAATGCATACCAAACACAATGTGATTTAAATGTTTCTAGTCAAATATGTTTTGTTTTTTCTTCTAATTATATTCTACATGTGGTACATCTTCAATGTTGAAGTAAAATTCTCGTGAAGTTGACTTGCCAACATTCTCATGGAAAGAAATCTTCCAATATTACAAAAAAAAAAAAAAAAAAAAAAAAAAAAAAAAAAAAAAAAAAAAACCAAGAATAGTTGACTAGGGTCCGTTTGATAATGTTTCTGCCGTTTCTGTTTCAAGAAATGGAAGAAACATAAATTTTCGTTTCTAGAAACAAAAATGGAATTGAAGGTGTTTGATAAGTCATGTTTCTAGAAGTCGATAGTAACCAGTGAAAGAATGACCACAAGTCGTTTCTAGAAACGGCAAAACAAGTTCTACTTGTTTCGCCTGAGTCGTTTCTTGAACCATAAATAAGTAGAAATTTCAATTTCTATTTCTGAAAACAAGTGAAACGAAACAGTTTTATCATACGCTTTTTGTTCCGTTTGTCCAAAAACGGCAGAAACGCGTTTCATAAAACGTTATCAGACAGACCCTAGGTGTGTTCTACTTAACTTTTAAATGATTGGATACTTTTTGTAGTTATTGTAAGGAGCTTAAAATAAGGCAAAAGATTAACACACACTATTGGACTGTTGGTGAGATTGAATCTCCTATGCCAAACCAATACAAGCACAGGAGGAGGTATTGCACGATTGATACACAGAGGACTCACATATATATATCAGTGCAGAAGAAAGAGAATCTGAGAAGACGCATACTAGTGCGGCCATAATTTCAGTCTGGGAAGCTATACCCTCCACGGCAGTCCTATTCCACCCAAAGTTAAAAATCCATATAAACCCTTCATCTACCAATTGAAGGTCTCAAGATTTGGTGCAAGATATTGACTTGGTTCCTCATAGTATCATTCAACCCATCATATTGTAAAATGATAAATGCATATCACTTAAGTCTCTTATTCTCAAATTTTTATGTTCATAATCTACCTTGCACTAACCACTTTTAGCATTAGACGGTGAATGAGACTCTTGCCTTTGAGAAGCCAAAACAGTTCATCGGACACTTTGGTAAACAATCTAATTAATCTGTGGGCCATCAGCATCGCCATGGATTGAACAATCAGCAATGATTTGATATCCGTGATGGGTTACTGTTTACCTGACAATTGGGTTTGGAGGTTGTGAAAAAATGTAGTTTCAAATCAATTTGGTGAGCTGTGAAATCCAACCTACATTCTCCTACCAATGAAAAAAAAAAAAATATATATATATATATATATATTTATATATAGCTAATAAGAAAATAAAGGAGTCTCTTTCATTTACAACTATTTCGGAATGTACAGAGGCCCACAATCTTTATGAGGGAAAATGGACACTGCAACTAACAAGAACTTGAGGCCTTAGAGAGCGGCTGTAAATCTGATGGGAAGAAGGTTCTTTTTAATTCCTTTTGCATAGATAAATCTAATCAAAGGGTTAATGTTGTCCACGCAACCCTCTAACTAAGGAAGCTCTTCATAATGGAGAAGTCTTTAGGATTCCATATTATGATGGTAATAGCTAATAGGTTGAGCTGAGACCATTGTTGTTTTTCTTTTTGTCAAACCCAAAGTAGCCAAGTTTAGATGGAAATGTAATTGTAAGATAAGGGGAAGCAAATCTATTGTTTGATCCTAAATGAAGGTTAATATGGTGAATTTCATAGAAAAAGCTCTAGAAAAGACACTGACAGGTGGAAAAACAAAGTAGGTTTTATTTATTTTCCTTACCCACCCTTTCGTGTTAAGGGAAGGAAACCCATGACAAGGAACATTGCTTAATTTTTAATTTTAAGTCTAATCTCATCTCTTAAGTCCTCTAACCACCACAACCAAAATCCTCCATGAAATACTTGTGGGCTTGAAATATCTTTTAGGAATGATGATGAGTGAAAGTTGATATAGAATATAAAAAGGGAGATATGTGTAGGTTTTGTTAGAGGTATTTTCTACATTACAAAGGCATTTGAAGATTTTGGTCTTCAAAAATGATGAAGGCCATTCCTTCCAAGGCTTTGGTTATTAAAATCAATTTGATGTTCCTTGCATTCTTCTTTGTCATCTATGTCACCCTTCTCCTTGGATCATCTACTTCCGGCTACCTCGAGTATCCAGCGACCATTGTTCGGTGCTCGCTGCGCGAGTGCCACCAGAAGGTAAGGTGAGTAGACTTGAGAGTAGTTAGTTAGTTAGTTAGTTAGTTATGCATTGCTTACATCCAAATAAAGGTTTATTGCACTTATAAAGAAGAATGATGGAATGTTCTTTAATTTATTGGACTTTGTGAATTAAATTTGCAGGTTGAAGATGGTGTAGTAAAGATGAAGGCAGTCCTAGAAGAGACAACATTGAAAGGAAAGAGCAAAATATTGAAAAGAGAGAAGCCCAGCTTCTTGAGTGAAATGGGAAGGGTAAGGAAGATAGGAATGGTGAACATGGATGGAAAAGGTGTGAGTGAATGGAAAGGCTTTGGGAAATTTATACCAGTCCACTTTGAACGTGTCTCGGAGTACCTAGAATGGAAAGATTTGTTCCCAGAGTGGATCGACGAGGAGGAAGAAAGCGATGTATCGACGTGCCCAGAGATACCTATGCCGGATTTCATGGCCTATGAGGAGATGGACATGGTGGTGGCCAAGTTGCCTTGTGAGTATCCCAAAGAAGGGTGGGGTAGAGATGTGTTTAGGCTTCAAGTTCATCTCACAGCAGCTAATTTGGCAGTGAAGAGGGGGAAGAGGGCTACTGGGAGAAGAATGAAGATATTGTTTTTGAGTCCTTGCAGGCCTATGATGGAGCTGTTTCGATGTGAAGATATGGTGAAGAGAGAGGGGGATTGGTGGTGGTATGAGCCAGAAATGAGCAGATTGGAACATAAGGTTTCTTTGCCTATTGGGTCTTGCAAATTGGCCTTGCCACTCTGGGAAGAAGGTATGTGCTCCATCTGCAACATCTATAGTGTATATCAATGCTATTAGTTTTTAGCTTGGCATGCTGAGGGTGTTCCGCCCAGTGCACGAGGCTCCCACCTTTGTGGGCTGGCCGGGATCCTATCCATGTCACTTAACCTCAAGCAACGCCACAACCCTATGGATGGTATGAGATTGTTATCTGAGGTTAAGGGACATGGAGAGGATCCAAATTCTTCATTGTAATGTATTCAAATCTATCACCACTGAATCATAATGGAACAATATTACTGTTGTGCCGAGGTCCTAAATAGTCGTGATGCTTAACAAATAGTGAGAGATAATGTAAGGACTAATTGGATCAAAAGTATGCTAAAGTAATATGATTCTTTTGACCTTCTCCACAACCATTATTGCAATCTTCTTTTTGCGGTTAGCTAGCTCGAGGTAGAACTTATTAGTCTTACACCAACCGCCCTACCAAACCATTCACATTGGTTCCGTGATTTGGAAACAAAGAAAAGTAAAACAGTGACTATGGCATAATATCCAATCCATACTGATAGGTAGGCCATGTAGTTTTTTTCTTCAGTACCACCATTAGGTATTAGAGGACCCTCCTTTTCTTTTTTTCCGGTGAAGGGGTAGGGATAGTGGTGGGGGTGGGGGGAGTCTGGATCCTCTCCCCGCATGATGACCTCTTCACATGGGATCTCGTCATCTATGAGGTATCAAATCACGAGCCAATGGTGCATCAATTAATTGCTTTGACTCTAGGATTAGATGAAGGGTTTATATGGGTGGTGGGATCCCATTAATTGAGGACTAATAATTTTTCTGATTGATTAATTAACATAGAAACAATAAATTTGCAGGAAGCATTGATGAGGTATACAATCAATCCCAGCTCATGACTACAAACCAAGGAAAGAATGTGACAAGAAGAGAGGCATATGTCACGGTTCTTCACTCCTCTGAAGCCTATGTCTGTGGTGCCATAGCTCTTGCCCAAAGCATCCTTGCAACAGGAACCAAGTGTGACCTTGTTATGTTACTAGACAAATCCATCTCTCAACCGAAACGTGCTGTACTTGCTGCCGCCGGATGGAAAATTCGAATGATCAAACGGATCAGAAACCCCAAAGCAGAAAAAAATGCTTACAATGAATATAACTACAGTAAGTTCCGACTATGGCAGCTCACTGATTATGACAAGATCATCTTCATTGACTCCGACATTGTAGTACTCCGAAACATGGATATCTTATTCCATTTTCCCCAAATGTCGGCGACCGGAAATGATGCTTCAATCTTCAATTCAGGAATCATGGTAATTGAACCATCAAAATGCACCTTTAAAGCTCTAATGGAATTGAGGAAGGAGATAGTATCATACAATGGAGGAGACCAAGGCTTCCTTAATGAGGTATTTGTGTGGTGGCATAGGTGGCCAAGGAGAGTGAACTACTTGAAGAACTTTTGGGCAAACACAACATTAGAATCAAGCATGAAGAATCAGCTTTTTGCTTCGGATCCGCCGAAGCTTTATTCGATACATTTCGTTGGATTAAAGCCTTGGTTATGTTATAGAGATTATGATTGTAATTGGGATAAAAGTGATCAACATGTTTATGCAAGTGACATTGCTCATCAAAGATGGTGGAAAGTGCATGATGCAATGGATGGGAAGTTGCAGAAGTTTTGTGCACTCACTAAGCAAAGGAAGATTGAATTGGATTGGGATAGAAAGAAGGCCAGAGAGAAGGGCTTACAAAATGGGCATTGGAGGATCAACATTACTGATCCAAGACGCAATAAGCATAACTTGCAATAATCTATTAGTTTCTTTAATTTGTTGTTAATTTGTTTTGTAAAACATAATTTGTGTGTGTATAGATCGTAGATATTGAGAACACATTATGTTTGTAACAATTTCTTACTTATAAAATACTTGCTCTGAGGCTCTCTTAATTTATGAGAAAAAAAGACTAAAAATAACCCAATTGGTGATGATAGTGTTTATAGCTAAGATCATTAAAGCTGATTTATATGAAGCTCATTATCATTACTTAAGAAAGTAAATAGGTGTGAAGTAAGTACCAATCAGGAAGCTAAACTGGTAGGTTAAGCAAATCAATTATTGGGTGCACCAAAGCTCCAAGCCACTAACATTTCATGTTAGGATGGTGTGACGGGTTGAAATCGTCTGCAATTCCGATCTCGTACAATTCCATGAAATACCCTCTTTAGGGGGTGACACGTGTATTGATATAAATACAATGGTCCAGATCTGGTACAACTAATAAAACCTTAAGTCATTTAAATCAGATCTGGACCATTGCATTGGTATCAATACACGTGTCACCCCCTAAAGGGGGTATTTCATAGAATTGTACGAGATCGGAATTGCAGACGATTTTCATCCATGGTGTGACCCCTCATTGTGTAATTTTTAATCCAAGATCTGCAAACCAAATAAATAAACGCCATGTTCAAGGGACGTAGGGGGTGAGCTCGGTGTAGGCAACTAGGTAGTTGGGCTCTACGTAAATTTAGGAAAAGTCAAAGGTGCCCCTTTGCTGGTCTCTCGTGGGTGCCTTCTCTTGCCCATTGTGGATCCTTTATTTGCTCCAATGTGGGTCTTGCACACATACAGACACAAAAAAAAAAAAGAAGATATATATATATATATATATCTGACTATGTACGATAGGGGGTAAACATTACTGATGGTAATGGATGTACTTCTCCTACACAATGTTAGGTATGCCTTTTATGGATAAATCATACCCAACCCAGATCAAGAATCTTTAACTTAGAAGTCCATTTTCCACGTTTCCCCTTATTTTTCCATCAAAAAAATTTCTCCATTTTTCATTGTTAAATATGGCAAAACATTGTCAAGGTCTTTTAAACCTTACATCATAAATAAATGCTGTAATCGCTAGAAATTTTCAAGCTCGTCATATACCAGTATAATAATATGCTAATTAATGTCTATTCTCTGAATAAGTGCCAAGTATTTTATAAATAGGTGCAAAGTACCTACCAATTAGGAAGCTAAACGGTAGGTTAAGCAAACCAATGATTAGGTAGGGATGTGGTGAGGTGGGTGAGGGAATTAAATAAACAAGGGAAAACAAATGTCACTTGGTTCTTGTGTCATACACAAAAGCCTATGGATTTATCAGCCGGTCTCGTATGAAATTAAGAATCCCATCCATATTAATGCTCAAACATTAATTCTTATTGGCCTCAGCATTGGTGCAAGGGCTACGTGACCTGTTGGCAATCTCTTGCCCAAGAAACAATTAAGAAACTTGTCCACCCACCTTTGATGAACCCAAAACAGATGTTGCAAAAAGAAAAAAGTGTAAAAGATACTTGAGAAGGGGATAGAGCAAAAAGAGTGATGCACAGGGATTTTGGAGTGGTTGGACAATTAACCTACATCCATTACCAAGAGCTACCCTCTTAGACTTCCTACTAAAGTGATCAACTCCATCAACCTTCAAAATGTTTTTCCGTGATCAACATAAACCCAAATGTTTGGGCTCCCACTCAAACTTAGTGGTTTTCTAGGCTTACTGAGATGAAAATTACAAGATCTTGACAAAACCCTCTAATGAAGATAGGTATGCAAGATAAAAGAGTAATGATGATTCTCAATATACTTGGGCACTTATGACTTGATACATAATATTCAATTGAAGGCACAAAGTTGGTTGAAATGGCTCCCACTTGGGCATTAAATAGAACTCAATAATAGGAGCAAATTTTTGCCTTTTCAATTTAAAGCATGAAATTTAATAAATTTGGTGAAGTAGTCACTACAAAAAAATAGGGTATTTGGGACACTTTTTTAGGGATGAACGAAATTTATGTCCCCTAAATAAACCATTTGGGATGGATATAATTCCGTTGCTACATATCTAGCAGTTGAGACAGATATATATATTTGAGACGGAATTTTCCGTTGCTACTGTGATTGAATTTTACATCTATTACAACGGATTACTTTCCGTCCCTAAATAAACCATTTGGGACGAATATAATTCTGCCACAATATATGGGACATAAATGTTACCGTCCCAATATTTGGGAAGGAATTTTTTTGTCACCATTATGAATAAATTTTACATCTATTACAACGGATTACTTTCCATCCCTAAATAAACTATTCGGGACGGATATAGTTCTGTCGCACTATATGGGACAAAAATGTTACCGTCCCAATATTTGGGACTGAATTTTTCCATCGCTATTATGATTAAATTTTTATTGAATTTACATCTTTATTACGATGGATTTTTTCCGTCCTTAAATAAATCATTTGAGACAGAAATAGCTCCGTTGCTACGTATCTAAAGTATAGAACATACTAAAATGTGTTAGATTCGAAAGTATCGAATTCGATATGATTAATTTGATACATATTTATCATTGGAGACAGAAAGTTTCCGTCGTAAAATTGGAGACGGATGTCTAACTGTCCCTAAATTAAAGAAATTTTCTTTTCAAGCCTGCGCACTCAAATCTTTGAATCGCACTAAATTTGAATGAACCGAAATCTATACGATTAATTCGATACATATTTATCATTAGAGGCGAAAATTTTCCGTCGCAAAATTGGAGACAGATAACAAACTGTCCCAAAATTAGAGAATTTTTCCTTCCAAATCTGTGTGCTCAAATCTCTCAATCGTGTTAAATTCGAACGAACCAACAAAGCCAACTCTCTCCTCTCAAACCCGCGCCTCTCGTCTCATCCCACAACTCCCCTTATTCCACTGGAACACTACTCTGCAACTCTTGAGAAACAACCCTACTCTTCCCAAGAGCTCCTGAGCAATGATCTGCAACTCGTGAAAACTTCCTCAATCACTCGTTCGAACTGTGTTTCTCAGATGTAAACTGACGCTTGAAGCTTCATTGGAGATTTGGAAAATCAACTGTGGTTTCCATCTTCTTGGACTGTAGTTTCTTCCATCTTCAATCACCTGAAGCATCTGATCTTCAAACACATTTGCTGCAAGAACGGTAAGCCTTTAACCCTTCTCTGATATTTGTCTAGGTTTTTTAATGTATGCTCTTACCTGGATTTTATTTAGGGCTCTAATAAAGCTTTCAAATCTCTTCCTATTACATTCTCTCAGTCACGTATCTTCACACGAGAAGAGTAGTAGTTAAACCCTAAGGTATTCCTGATTTGGGTTTCAGTCAAGAGACCTAAGACCCGTAAGTCTCCATTATTGACTTGGGTAATCGTTTCGTCTTCTTCCTTCTCTCATCTCTCGTCGTCAGAGCCTCTACCAATCATCTTTGTGTTCTCTGTTGAATTCTGATCTGGAAGGTACATTAGTTGAACTCATTCATCAATTTTTCATTGTTTTAATCTTTTGGTAGGTTCGATTTTTGTTTTTGAATCCATCTTCTGAATGAGAACCTTGATTTAGAAGAAGACTTCTCATCAGGCCATTGTATTTATCTCAGTTTTTAAGGGTTGAATCACCCTTCCAAAAGGTACACTCGAGCTATGTTTTGATGTTGATCAGCCTCCCTGATCCTCTGTAATTGAAGTTCTGTATTACTCCATGTGATACTCTATTTTGGGGTATTTTTTCAGATCTGTTGAATCTGAAAGTCATTCTAATCGCCCAGTAGATCTATTTGATTTTTTTGGGGAATTGTAACCCTTCTATAACAGCACACTCAATCTAGAGAAGCTAATTAGAGCTCCTACCTTGTGGCAACTTTTTTTTTTTTCAAATTACAGTAGGCTATACTTTGTTTTTTGGGTTGTTTTTCTTATATCGTTTACCTAATCTTGATCAAGTTCCAATGTGACTAATGAGAAGTAATGTCTGTCTTTCTGTACCAACAACATGGCTTTAATCACCAACACCGTTCTACCCATGGCTGCCTTTTTTTTATTCCATATTTGTGTTCTGGGTTTTTAGATTTTTAGGGTCTCTTGGATGGATGAATTTGTGTGGGCTTTGGGTAATTCAATTGAAAAATATCTTTCTGTAAGTTAATGTGTGTAAAAAACGATCCGAGAAACAAGTTTATAATAGAACAGAAACGTGAAGAATCGTTTCTGCTATTTCTAGACACAGAAACAGCAGGAACGTTATCAAACGGTGCCTTACTTTCTTCTTGTTCTTTTTTACTTTTTTCTTTTTTTTTTCAAATATTCTACCCTATTCTACCATTAGCACTGGCACAACCACGCAACCAAAGAGAGTTTGATATCTCTCAAATCTTCTTCTTTCGATCCCAAACTCTGGGTAATAGGATCTCAACCACAACAAGGGGGTTTTCCTTCAAATCGATTTGTACCATTTCAATCAAAGGTAACAATCAACTCCGTACCTTTACTTTGCATATCATTTTAATTTGATTTACTATACACATGATGGTTTGATTCTAATCCAATAGAAGTTGGAACAAAAAAACCTTTTATTTCTTTCTTCCCACTTTGTTTCCAACCCTAATATCATTGAAATTCACTTACATATTCTATGACTTCAATTTTACTTCTGCACTTATATTCTATGGCTTCAATTTTTCTTCTGCAAATATTTACCCCATATATGGGAAATGTGAAGTCAATGAATCCCACTCTTTTTGTGATAATCATGGAAATCAGCATTAACCGCCTGTAGCCATACTTTCTCCTATTTTGGCCGTCCCACTCTCGTCATCCAAATACTAAAATAGTAGAAGGCTCTTGTCCCTGATTGATCAATTTGCTCCCCCCTTTTTTTTTAAAATTATTATGGTGGACATTTTAAAGTACTACTAGATTGATCCTTGCACTCCTCTGGATCTTTCTGTTGCTAAATTTTATTGTTTTTGGAATGGGTAAAGAAGAAGAAGAAAAAATTGCAATAGGCTTTAAGTATAGACAACATTAGAATTTGTTTTATTCTTTTACACGATTTTAAAATCAGAACAGAATATTTTCAATATTTTAGAGATATGTCGTTTATCTCCAATTCAATTTTGTCTTGTCTAGTTGATTCCAAGTGATTTAAATCAGAACAGATGGAAACTAATCCAATTCCCAACTTAGGGTTTTAAAACTTTGTTCCTCAACCCCAACCCCCAATTCTTGTCAATATCCTCAATTTTTTTGCTAGTTTTCCTTTCCTTTTCATGCCCAATATATAGTGAAAAGATTCAAGTAGTTATCCTCCATTTTACAATAGTGACAGGCAAGTGACTACATGTTCAAGTATCAAGGTTCTGGTTCTCTTCTTTGATATTGGGGAATTTTTTTATAGTTGGGAGAAGTTCATTCTGGTTTGATGTTGTGGTTTAATTGATTCTTTATTTTGATTTTCTATAATGGTTAAAAAGGTGTATGTGGAAGCAAATACTCATTATCTATTGTTGTATGGAATGTTATGCTATGCTTTGTAGTTGTTATTCCTTGAGGCTTGGTTTCTATCTTTATCCAGAGAATTAGGCTTTGGGACAGTCATCGAAGAATTGAAAGATCATCTTTTCTTGACTGGAAGCAAAGCATCAGAATCTTCAAATTATATGGGTAGATGATTAAGCTCTTCTCCATCTGAGGTGATTTCAGCCCATATGTTTTCTGGTTTTTTTTTTTTTTTTTTTTGGTGTGGTTTAATGGGGCCTTTTCATGGGAATCATTCAAAGGCTACTTCCCCTTCCTTTCTTGTTGAATTAATTTCATTTCCTCATTTTTTTTATTAGGTTATCACCACCATTCTTTTAGTAATTGTAGTAAGATATGATAGTCGAGTAGGATTTGAGAAACTAGTATAATAAAAAATTTAGCTTAAATGGTATAAATGAATTAATTTCCTTTCCTCATGTATAGCTTTATGTTTCAGCAGAGAAGTATGTTAGGCTTATTTCAACAGAGCTATATGAGGGTGTTCAAGTGGGAGTTATGATCCTCTTTCAGTTCTCTTATTTCTTTTCTTCTTTCCTGTGACACCAGGTTTGTATTGTCATTGTTCCTTACTTCTTTGACTTATTTAGTGAGATTCAATCAAACATATATGCTGATGTCAAGTAATTGTTTAAATTATTTCTTTCATTTTTGGTTACTATCATTTCCTCTTATCAATGAAAGTATGTTTGTTTTGGGTTCATCTTCTTCTTCTTCCCATACTGATGTAACCAAAATAGAGTTGGGTTCAACATCATATTTCATTAAATGTAGTATTTTTTTGCATTTGAATGTTTTATGTTTCTCTTCCACTTGCATTGGACTTATAGTTCGATCAATCTGTTTCTTCATGGGTATTAGCTCTTTCTTTTGGTATGAAATCAGAAAATTAACTCGTTCGTGTTTATGTTTTGGATTTTGTTTTTCGGTTCTCATTTTTTGCTTTGAGTCTGACTTTTGAAAGAGATCATCTAATGAAAAATTAGCTGCAGTTCAAACTTTTTTTTATTAATTTGAATCCAACCTATGATCCAAGAGTATGTTAAATTTCTTAATTTTTTCAGTGAAAAGTAATTCACTTTATAATTTTCTAAAAAAGTTCCTTGTAACATGGATACACTTGTAGGAATCTGAATCTAGGATTTAGGACTTTCTTACTTAATTTATTTATGATTTGTTCTTCCAACAAAGAATTTGGGTAGAATAATGTCTAGATGACGGTTAGAATTTAATGGACTTGGATCTCTAAAATTTTTATTTTTTTAGTGCCAATCATTCAATATATTATATTAATATTTATCATACTTATTCTTCACAGGTTGAAGTTGCTACAGGATATTGTTGAATGTTAACGATAAAGATATTTGGGGGGAAAAATAGTTTTATCTATCATTTTGTTTGATGATGATGTAAATTTTAAATTTGTATTGATTTATTTCAAGTTATTAATTTTGGATGATGTAAATATTAAATGTCTACGTGGATCTACTTATGTGTAACAACAGGCTAATATATGTATATGAAAAATAATTTTTTTTATTTACTTCTACACCTTTAGCGACGGATTTTTACTGTCCCTAAAGAACTACCTTTTTTAGGACAGAATCTTCCATCCCAATTGCCAATAGTTTACGACAGTAAAAATCTATCTCAAATAATTTAGGCTCTTTTGTGACGGAAATAAACTGTCACTACATGGGCCAGGAAACACACTATTTACGACAGAAATTTCTATCTCTTATTTTGTTTTTTGCAACGGAATATTCTCGTCTCTAAATCTGTTGCAATTGAACCCTTAGAGACGGAAAAGCGACAGTCGTTATAACGACAGTTGTGGGATGGAAATTTATACTATCCCTAATTGGTATTAGCGACAATATTTTGTTATTTGCGACAGAAAATTTCCATCCTGAAAACCCCTTTTTCTTATAGTGATTGTTCCTTTAGATATATACAAATTCTTTGATTATACTCAAGTTCTATTCCTGCTGATTGGTTGGTTTTTCACTATTCTGTTTGATTACTTTTAGGTTTTGACACAGAAAGGTGTATGGATAATGCAATCAGCAACTATAAAGCCCCTCACTCAGCCAGCATCATTTCTTTGTCTTTACAACTGAGATCCAAACCACCGATAGATAAGTTACTATAAGAAGAATAATTAAGCTGGCTCTGAATACAAATTGCTCTACAAACAGTTCCCCCCCCCCCCTTTTAGCGAAAAATATTTATATCTATCTACAAACTATAGTGAAATTCTTTGACATTTTTTCCAAATTTTATAAATCCCTCTTCCATAAAATAATTTAGGGAGCTTACGGTTGTATCTTTTTTGCTCGGAAGATGGATACTTGCGTTTCATTTCTTATTGCTTTAGTTTACGCAATTTGTTTTTTATTGAAGTATCTGATGCAACAAAGACTAATAAGAAAAGTACAAATATAGTTGCTACAAATTTGGATATCATCTTTCGGTTCAGGATGCCAATATATATATTTTTTGTTTATGTGAAGGTGGTATAGATTGTAAGATCATGGGAGGAACTTGGTGACCAAAACAAAATGCTGAATTAAATATTTTGGTCTACCTCCTCTTGGACTGTAATAACCTGCCATCGCTGGAAATTTGTGAGATCCTCTCTTCTTTTTTTTTTTTTTCCTATTCTTTGATAGATTTGGTGTGGGCAAATGTCTCACACTCTTAGTCAATCTCTTTCCTATGCCTTCTCTTAGATCTTACCTTCTCAATGGAACGAGACAAGATTGCGTTGAATGAAAAGAAGGACTAGAGTCCTAATTTATATTAACTACACTATCTCCACCCATTATGGTAGATAGCCAGTTACATCCAATTACATCGCATTTGCTTTATTTAATATTTAATTAAGTATACTAATTATGACCTATGTGGCAACGTAAGGCCACATTAGCCAACATTTATTTAATTAAATATCTTAATTATGACCTATGTGGCAACATAAGGCCACACTAGCCAACATTCTCCCACTTGGCCTAGATTGCCATATACCAAATAAATGATTAAATTCCAAACTTTATGTATGACCATACTGAACTCAATCTGATGGAGAACCTTGCATTCAAGATGAAAATTTTAACTCAATGAATCATGGCGGTCCAAATTTCCAATACTTAACTTTTCCCTTCCATGTATCACGATAAGTCATCCTTCTCAACTTGAACCATTATGTGATGAAGTTTAAACTTTATAGAATTAATCATGGGATTATAACTTTAGTCCAAACTTTATTGCCTAACGAGTATAGGCATCTGTTATTCAGAATAAATGTGCACTACTTTAATTGAATAACAGAAAAATCAAACTGACAGCAACTTTATTGATACTTTAGTCGGAATCAAACTTTATATTGTAATATCTGAAAATTACAATTAATTACACAATGATCTACTTAAGCCCATGTTCCTTACATGATCTACAAAATCCTTAGGTGCAAGCCCTTTGGTAAATGGGTCAGCAATATTACCACTGGTACATATATGTTCGATCGAAACCTTGTGATCCCGAACATCTTCCTTTATGACAAAATACTTGATCTCGATGTGTCTGCATCAACTAACTGAACAAGTATTGTAAAAAAATCTAACTGTTGTTGTGTTATCACAGTAAACACAAATTGGCTTCTCAATGGATGGCACTGTCTTAATGTCTGTGATAAATTGCCATAACCATGATGCTTGAGAGATAGCCTCATAGCATACCACCACTTCAGCTTCCATAGTAGATGTAGCAGTCTTTGGTTGATTTATGCTAATACTACTCCTCCAGCCAATAAAAATATGTATCTTGATGTAGATCTCCTTGTATCTTCACATCCAGTATAATCTAAATCTGTGTATCTAGTCAACTCCAATTCATTTACACGCCTGTAGGTCAGCATGTGATCTCTGGTGCCCTTTAGGTACCTAAATAATTTCTTTGCTACTATCCAATGTGACATACCTGGATTCTTTTGGAATCTTCCTAAGACTCCAACTACAAAGGCAATGTCAGGCCTTGTACAAACTTGAGCATACATCAAACTGCCCACCGCAGATGCATAAGGAATTTTCTCCTTTTTTGTTAACTCCATATCATTCATTAAGCATTGTTCAAGATTAAGTTTGTCACCTTTTATAATTGGTGTCATACTTGGTCTAGAATCCCTCAATCTGAAACGATTAATAATTTTATCGATATATCCTTTTTGGGAAAATCCTATGGTCTTCATAAACCTATCCCGGTGAATTTCTATGCCCAAAACATAGAAGGCTTCACCCATGTCCTTCATATCGAAATTTCTTGTCAAGAATTCCTTGGTGTAATATAACAATGCGAGATTACTACTTGCCAAAGGAATATCATCCATGTATAATACTAGAATGATGAAACCACTTCCCTTGGTCTTGATGTAGATACATTGATCTGCACGATTTTCCACAAATCCAAATGAAGTAATCGAGTGATCAAACTTTAAGTACCACTGTTGAAAAGCTTGTTTCAACCCATTTATGGATCTCTTCAATTTACAAACAAGTTCTTCTTTTTCCGATGAAAAACCTTCAAGATGTTTCATGTAAACCTCTTCATCAAGTTCTCCATTAAGAAATTAAGCCTTGATATCCATTTGGTGAAGCTCAAGGTCAAAATGAGCCACCAATGCCATGACAATTCATATTAAATATTTTCTTGATACTAGAAAAAAAAATTATAATCTATATTTTCCTTTTGATTATAACCTTTTGCCACTAATCGGGCCTTGTAATGCTCAATGTTACCACTAGAGTCTCTTTTGGTCTTGTAGACCCATTTACAACCTATAATTTTTACTACTTTTGGTAACTTCACAAGTTCCCAGACTTGATTCTTTGACATTGACTCCATTTCATCCTTCATGGCATTAAGACATCGATTGGAGTATCGATTGTCCATAGCTTGTTTAAATGACAATGGATCATCCCCAATTCCAATGTCACTTCCATCTTTTAGGAGATAAACATAATAATCTAAAGGTATGGCCGACTTTCTAACTTTTGAGGATCTTCTCAATCGTTGTTTTTCATTAACTGCATCCTCATGTTGATCAACAGGTTCAATAACAGACTGATCCATCTATGGTAACGACTTAAGAGTAGGTTGCTCATGAGTCAATTTTTCATATTCCACATATCTAGGACCACATGTCATAGGTAAAAGTATTATTCTTGATCCTTCACCTATTGACATGAAAGTATCATCAGAATCTATATGTTCTTCAAACCTTATATTCTGAACTCCTGAACTCCCACTGTTATTGCTGTCCTCTAAGAATTTGGCTATCCTTAACTCAACAATATTCAGCCTATGTGAGGGACAATAGAATCTAAAACCCTCTAAAACCCTTAGTGTTATCTGGATATCCAATGAAGAATCCACTAACAATTCTAAAATCTAGTAATGTGGATTGTTAACCCTTACTTCAGTTGGGCACCCCCAAACACGAAAGTGATTTAAACTAGGTTTCCGTTTTATCCAAAGCTCATAAGGCATTATAGGAGCAGACTTTGATGGAACCCTATTTAAAATGTGCACAACTGCTTTTAGAGCTTCACTCCACAATGATATTGGGAGAGTAGAATTACTCACCATACTCCTAACCATTTTCATTAAAGTACGATTCATTCTTTCAGCAATTCCATTTTGATCCGGAGATCCAGGCATGGTATATTGTGCAATGATACCTTGCTCTTGAAGAAAATATGCAAATGGACCAGGTTTCTGTCCAGATTCTGTGTACCTACCATAATATTCTCCACCTCTATCTAATCTAACAATTTTGATTGTTTAATCAATTTGTTTCTCTACTTCTACCTTACAGATCTTGAAAACGTCTAATGCTTCATCTTTATAATCTAATAAATAGAGATAAATATACCTAGTGTGGTCATCTATAAATGAAATAAAATAGCATGGTGGGGAAAATAGTCGACAAATGTCTATATGTATGATCTCAAGAGTTTCTGTACTCCTCCTGACACCTTTCTTGGACTTATTGGTTTGCTTTCCTTTCATGCAATCTATACAAGTTTCAAAATTAGTGAAATCTAGAGTACGAAGTACTCCTTTCACCAATCTTTTCATTCTCTCAATGAATCATTCTCTCAATGAAAATATGACCTAATCTTTGGTGCCATAACATAGAGGATTTCTCATTAATAATAATTCTTTTAATGCCTATATTATTGGATGTGGATAATAAACTACTTTCATAAGAAGAGTCTAAATTTAACAAATATAAACCATCAATTAAAGTACCAGAATCAACCATCACATTGTTTTTCAAAATCATTAGAGTTAAACTCAAATGAAAAAAAAATCCTAATGGTGCCACACGTGATACCGATATCAAGTTCTTCTTGAAAGATGGAATATAAAATGTTCTATCCAAATCCATTACAAATTTTGAATGCAAAACTAATCTGAAAATTCCTATAGCCACTACTTCAGATTGCATTCCATTTCCTGAATAGATGCATCTTTCATTTTCCATCAGTAGCCTTGTTTCCAGAAAGCCTTGCAAAGTAGTGGCAATGTGAGTTGTGCAACCAGAGTCAACCCACCAATTATTGTTATGAGAATCAACTAATAATGACTCATAGCATACAAAGGTTTCAAACATACCTTTCTTTTCTGACCACTGCTTGTATTTGGCACAATCCTTCTTTTGATGTCCTGGTTTCTTGCAGAATAAACACTTTGTAGAAGCCTTCATGCCTTCAGTCTTTATAGGCAATTTTCCTTTGTCTTTCTTCCCTTTGGACTTGCTGGACTATCCCTTATACTTAGTATTTAGATTTGTACCTCAAATTTTGAATCTCTCTTCAACCTGTCTTCCTCCTCAACACAAATATGAGCTAAGTCATTAATTAACCACTCACCCTTCTGTGTATTATAAGAGGTCTTTATGCCAGTAAACTCCTTAGGAAGAGAATTCAAAACATGGTATACCAAATAATTATCTAGTAGAATCGCCTTAAGTGCCTTTAGCTGAGCCACTATATCTCTCATTCCCCAATATATGCCCTCACTCCTTTGGTTCTGTCATACCTGATGGAGTTAAATTTTTCAATGAGGGTCATAGTTATGAACTTATCTGACTTGACAAATTGTTCATCCACAGCCTTAAGATAATCAACTGCCAAATCACAATCTAGGATTGAGCTCTTGATGGTTTGACTTATATGCCCTTTTATTATGGTAAGATAGACCTTATTAGCTTGCTCCCACTCTTTAGAGTAATCTCTTTTTTCTTGCATACTTAATTCCATGAGAGGTGCAGGTTTCTCTTCACAGATCGCAAAATCATTGTCCATAACTATTAATGTCATTACGACCTTTTTTCTCCATTCTTGATAATTATCCCCAGCCAGCATGGGAACTCAATAAACATTATCCAAGGGTACTACAATTAATTTAAGAGAAGTAATCAATTAAACAAATAAATAAAGCATGCTAATATTATACTAAAAGTTAACTCATGTTAATTTTAGACACCTTATGTTGATATCAACCAATGCCAATGACCAACAATATACCAAAGCTTATCACAGCCCGTCATTGGACTGCAGCTACAATTTGCAATAGATTGTCAAACGGTAGTTTCATTAAGAATTATGTATTCCTTAAATGGTTTCAATATCAAACGGTAGTTTTATTACAATTCATCGTTGGACTGCAATTGTAACAACAAAAGTTTGATTCTTATGTGGTAGAACTAATGTGCATCACACTAAGTCAAAACTACACCATTGGATGTAGTGCCTAGTGCTTATCACAATTATCTTACCCCATCTTATGTGTGTGTAAAATCATTTCCTCTTGTTGGGGATCGAAAATCATCTACATACTTTAGTTGTAAAATAATGATGCAATCTATGTATTTAAGAAATGCCCATTACTTTATGGAATGCAACATAAGTAATAATCCCTTAATGACATTTCTTATAATACTTACTTTTAGACCACTTATATGTTTTCATATGTTTGATTCTTTATTCCACTAAATAATAAATAAATAAAAGTATCAATAATTTATTAATTAAAATGCATAGTGACTTGTCTAAATGTCATCAACTTTAACGCATTTTTCATTTAAGTAATGTTAATAAATAACATCATGTGGAATAAGATTATAACAAAAAAGCATATGAAAATATTCATAATCAATATCTAGATAATATCAAATTTGTAAAAGGAGGTCCAATGCATGGTCCCATAAGTGCAAAGTCCCAAAGAATGTGGTCTTTTACCTAAATGGTATGAAATTTGGTTCTGAAAACAAAACATTTGGATTCAGAAGATCTAAAATGTGTAGTCCTCAAAAGGACGGGCATTACAACTTCAGGGTGACAAAAATGTTGTAATGCCCCCAAATTACCAGCCTCTGAAAGTATAAAAAAATATGTAATATCATGTATAGATTGAATAGGCAAAACAAACAAACCAAATCGGATCGAACCATCGGATCATGTTAACCCATCTAGGTCGGGTTACATGAACCGTGACCATATTGTGTCTACACCTGGGTCACCCATATGACATTAATTGGATAAATGGGTTACCCATATATCACTAATTGGATCTTTTATTATATACTCCATATGGGTTAATGAGAAACTAGACCCCCTTTATTACCCAAAAAATATTCCATATACTTTTAATAATCACCCATTATCTTTGTCACAAAATAAAATTGGATTTGAAAATTGTGTAATTTGTAAGTGATAAAGTAACCATCTTTTATATGAAATTTTAAAAGTCATCATTAATGAGGTGTCATAATGGGCTTAAAAGCTTCTATGATAATAAATTAAAGACAATAACTACCCATCACATCATGTCATAAAGAGTTGTGAGTTATCTAAACTTTCAAAACTCAAACTCTATACGTTAATGAGTTGTGGGAATTAGTTTTTTTTTTTTTAATTAACATGAGATAACTTTATCTTTATAGAGAGAATTAAGGGAATATTCTGATTTCTTTTCTCCTCCCACAACTTATCCAAATCAAATCAAGATAGAGAAGTAAAAGGAAAATATGATCATGGCTAACCATAAGGCTACCATGGTCAACATGTTACACTCGTGCCCTAACCCGGTCTAATTTAAACTGTTGTGATAGGTCTCTGACCGGAGATTGGAATTACAGCCGATTTTTGGCTCGCGGCCACCATTGCCAAAGGGGAAGGGATAATGTTCATGCATCGCTTGCCAGTCCAACTGGAGGGGATTCGTACCTTTCGACCCCAGACGGTAAGTGACCCGATACCATACACCTAAATCCTGGCGCGCATCAAAATTTCCAGAAGACTATGAACACAACTTAAGGCAACTACCAGTGTGAGGCCAATTAGAAGACAACAAGCAGTCAAGACACCAGACTGTCTTAACCACTGGAAATAAGCCATCGGAAATAGCCTAGGCCTGAATCCGGTGACTATTTCCAGTGACCAATCAAATTGTTGATTGGGCTCCGATGCCTGTGGGTCCCATCACCCACATTGTAGACAGCCCTGAATGATCCCAAATCCTCCCCCACACCCTTCTCTTTACATGAACACCTTACGTACCAAAGTAGTTGAGTCTTCGTGTTTCAAAAGTTGGATTAACCAAATCGGACCAAATAAGGTTCAGCCACACAGGCCTTAAGGCCTACTTAACTTATAAGTAAGAAATGAGGATTCAATTCCTCATTTCTCATTTGTGTGCAAACATGGGAGAGGAGAAGGAGGAGAGAAAAGAAGGAAAGAGGAAGAAGAAGGAAGGGAGCTTACCTTGGTGCCGGCTATTGCCGAGTTACAGGAATCCCTGTCGAAGGTAAGTGCATCCTCTTCTACTACTCTCTCTCTCTCCCTCTTCATTTTGACCTAGGTTAAGCTAGGTATAGGAGTGATCTTGAGTCACAAACCATGTTGAACTCAGGGAATAAGTATTTTATGTCCCTGGTGCCATTGCGGAGCTCAAACTAACTCTGATGAATTCTAACAAGATTAGCTAAATGACCAACTAGGGTTTTGATCGTTTGATCAACATATCTCCCAAACATATCAATGGAATCGAGATTTTATTAGCTTATATTGATGCTAGGAGCATCCCACACAAACTCCATAGAATAAATCCCGATGATCGGGCATAAGCCGAAAAGCCCCAATTCATCTGGGCAGTTTTGTACTGCCACCAAAAACAAGCCATCGAAAACACGGGGCCTACTTCCGGTGGGCTATTTCTTATGAACATTCGAGCCTTAGGAGCTCTCTACCAGCTCCATTGAAAACAACACTGATATTTTCGATGGACAGTGTATGTTTCTGGTGACATTACTATTACTGATGAGCTTTGACTGTACCCTTAGGGGTGACCTATATGGGCCCCTCCTGATGTTCCCGACACGTATTGATGTTCGGTTACATTTTTACCTAGGGCAGTGATGCACATGTACGCCGAGGCCGAAATTGAGTTGAACAATTGTGGCCATACTTAAACCCTAATTCACACAAGCATAATAAAGGTGAGGGATGGATTGCTTTTATTTTAAGAATGTTTAATTATGTAGGATTGCTCACTTGAATAGATCTTTACATGAATCCCAAATTGTTCGAATGATGATGATATACTATCACATGCTACATTTTTATTAAATTGATATGAAATGTTTATGGATATGTATGGTGGTATCTAGTGTGGCCGAGGTGGTACCAGTACCGCGATCATCATGTGTTTGTGGTATGTATAAGAAGGAATCCAGTGTGGCCGATGTGGTACCGATACCATGATTTTCGTATGTCTGTTGTATTCATGCATTGATTATATGCATTAGAGTTAGTTAGAGTCGTGGATTACACCTAGTGGCTAATGTTTTACCGATATCGTGTACTCCGGGACTACATTTGGAAATTGATACTCTTCGTGGCTGATGATTGGTACCAATGTTGCGTAGTCCATACTCAACTGTTATATGCATGCTAGATTAGGTAAACGGTCATGGGTTACACTTTATAGCCAAGGTGTTACCGGTATCGTGTACCCCAGGACTGTACTTGGAGATGGATTACACTTTGTGGCCGATGTGTTACCGGTATCGTGTAATTCATAGTAATTGTATCACTATGAAGGCATGTAAAATATTTATGGTTAGATATCACTCCCTATGCTACGAACCCTTGACAATAGGGATTAAGGTGTTAGATAACCCATTGTGGTATATTCAATGTGCCTTTTCAGAATGCCACACCCACGGTACGATGTGAATGTTGTTAGAGGAGGGAACTAGTCAGGCGTGACCGATGATTGGTATCGATGCCGTGACAGCCAGGAGGGGATTATCAAGGGTTTTCTGGGTGACTCATGGTCACATACGAGGACCGGTAAGCTTCTATTCATGGCTAGGGTTTGTATAATTGCATAGTCAATGGCAGTTTTGAGATAAGGGATACAACCTAATGTGCCGTAGTAGCATTTACCAAACTTAGTTGTATTAATAGGTGGATAATAAAATAAATGAATTGCATCACGAGCATCATGGACTATGTGTTTAATTTTTATAATCATGCATTATATTTACTTATATGAATGCTATGCTTGGATGTGTATGAACCCCACCCCTCACTGAGTAAGTTGGAAAGCTCACCCCATATATACACCCCTTTTTAGATGATGATGCAGGTACTATGGTGCCGATGGCATGTGACCCAGTATCCTCTGGGTCAGAGTACGGTGTGAGCAACTGGTGGATACCAGAAGTGGAGGAGCACGATCGGGACTATGCTTGCGACCACTGTGCTTATGCCACACTGTGAGTTGTGCAATGTACTTTTGATCCTTTTGATATAGACTTTGGATTGTATATTTTGGGATTAATGTTTATATGTCTTGGATAATTGTAACAGAATAACTTGGTTATGGATATTATATTATCATTAGATATTTTTCCATTTTATTAATGATTCCGCTATTATACTCTGATTCTATTGCTTTTGGTTGGTTTGTGATGTGAGATTATGAAATGTTAAAGTACTACGATCAAAGATGCTGGAAGGTTGTAAAACAGGTATGTGTCTTACTCACACCATCAGTATTCCTAATGGTAAGTTGGGTCTACAGGAAGTGTGATGTGACAGCTTGGTATCAAAGCGTGAAGCTCTGCATTAACTCACAATCTTAAACAAACCATGACTTGGGGAAATTAGGACTTAAATAAAAATCTCAAAAACAACAATTAATAGAATTTCACAATTAGGAAATAAGCATAGGTTTTAAATCCATTTCATTAAATAAAGAACTTGATTACATAAGCTTACACCATTTTATAGAAATAAAGACAGAAAGCTGGAAATCCTAACTAGCCTAAGTCTAGAAAACTAAATTAACTGAAGCAAATGACACAAAATAAAATTCAACTAACATCTATGACATGGAATTATAAAGAAAACACTGGAAGGGAAATCCTAAAACTACAGTGGCGACATGCCACTACTCCTACTGATCCTGCTATTGCTTTTGGCCTTGAGCCTGGTTCGGTTACTGATTTGGTGCTCCTAGAGGTGGCACCAGAATGGCAAGATAAAAGATCATCGCTTGCATCTGTGCCTCAAGGGAGACCAGCCTATTGTCCATAAGACAATAGTTCATATCCATGCCCTTGAGGCGGTTTTCCATCCTCCTCAGTAAGTCATGGTGGTGTCCATGTCACACCCCGTTCACACTGAACCGGAGCGGTGACCGAGTTAACACCGGTTAATCCAAACCTGCCAGGATCATCAGATACTGTATTCCACCACACCATACACACAACTAACATAAGTTCATCAGATCAGCGGAAGACTAAGTTTTACCTGTGAATAAATCCCATATACCTGATACCCGAATTGTGATAAAATAATTATATACATGTGGGCCCGAAGGCATGATAATTACACAATAAAAGTACAATTCATATATCAAGTATATACAGGAAATCATCAAAACAATCAGAGTACACAGCTCAGCTCGGTATCAAGGCTGGAGCTCAGCTCGGCATCAAGGGTTGTGCCCAGCTCGGCATCACATAGAAGAGCTCAGCTCGGCCTCAGAAGTGGAGCTCAGCACGGCCTCAAAGGTGGAGCTCAGCTCGGCCTCAGAACTGCTGTCCCGCAACACAGCTCTCGCACGAGCAGTCAGCGCCGTGCTCTAACTCCTCAGGGGTCCACCAGTCCTCTTCAGGAAACTCGACTGTGGGACCCACCCCATGCTCCTCAGATGTATGACCTACAAAATCATCTAAAAAGGGGGGGTACACGTGGGATGAGCTCACTAGCTCAGTAAGTAGAAAGATGGACCACACACAACAGTCCACTCATCACAACACATCATATGCACTACATGCCATGCTATACATTTTAAATCACATCCACCTAAGCAACATTACTAAGTCCTTGGTTTTAGTGCTACTACAACCACAGTACACGTATACTCCGGGTACGAGCCGCGAACTCCCTCCCGCGATACGCCCATAGGGCTGTCGCAGAAGGCCCACCGTGAGTACTCGGAAAAGTAAAGACAATGCCGTCCACCGGCTCTCAACAGAAATGTAAATGACTGAAAATAAAGGTGCTGACTCCAGCAATTTAAAAGCAGTACGATTGGCCCTCTTGAATGTACCACCGGGGTTGCCGACTGTCCTACATGACTCGCCGGGCGTAATGCCTAACCGCCACAGTGTCCGACAACCGCGACCCCTGCTTCCCCCCAAATGGCAACCCAACACCTTAACCCCTGTTGGGAAGGTCGTAGCACGGGATGGTGAGAATCCTAATACCGCATGCTCCTATATGACAGTACGACTGCATAGTGCCTCCGTGTCCCATACCACGGGCCACCAATGCATTCGTTTCCAAGCCGACCACGGCATCTAGTCTATCAATGCATTATGCTCCATGATGTCCACATTCAACATATAAACATCTCATTCAATTGGCATTTGAAAAGTAAACATAGCATATATGCACATCAATGAGTGGAATGACTAATCTATATACCATATTCATGATGACATGACTAGATTAGATATAGTTATATGAATGCCAAACAAATGCCTTGAAACAAGGCCTAACGTCCTCTCTCCACTTACTTGTAGCGTACAAGGATTCCCGTTCGGTACGGGTGAGATCCGGAGCGAATCGGGTAGGATTTGGTGAACCTAACATAATTGAGCGGAGTTAGTACTTCACCATTTTAGAATCAAAATTAATGAAATCCGATGTCAAAATCGTGTTTAGAACGTCGAAAGAAGGTCACACGTCCGATTTGGGTTCGATCGGACCTACGGATCACCTTCGGGGCCAAACAGGTGGGTAAGACAGGTGGGCTGTCTACCAGCCGGTTATACCCACCGGTTATGCCTACCCGCCGGTTATACCCGCCGGTTGTACCCGCCGGTTTGGCCAGGGACCTCTGCCTTCTCAGGTGGGTACCTCTCAGGCGGGTAGGTACCCGCCGGTTATACCCACCGGTTTTGGCAGGAATGACTCTGTCTCTTCTCCATTTTCTCCATCCTTTGGGGAATCAAATGGGGCTTTCCCCCACCCATTCTTCACACCTTTGAAGTCCTATAGGATGGTTCTAACCTAGATCTAGGTTAGATTCAAGTGAGGGAAAACCATCTTACCTTCTTTGCTCAAAAATGACTTCAAACCCTTCAAATCACTTCAAACTCACAATGTTCCTTCTACCTTGTCAATATCTCCTCAAATCCTTCAAGATCAACACATAAATCATCTATTAAACCTTAGATTCATCATTTCAAAGGAGATTTACAAGATCTCAAGAAACCATACTCGAATCAAGGGTTTTAAAGCTTGGGTATGGTGAATGTTCACAAAACCCAACTTTGCTTACCTCTAACTGTAGATCTAGAGTTGAAGATCACTCTCCCGGCACCGGAATGGGAAGATCGAGCTTCGGCGCCACTGAAATCCTTCTCTTCTCTTCCTTCTCTTCCTTTCTTCTTCCCTTTCTTTTCTCTCTCCTCTTTACTCTTCTCACCAACGTACGAGGGTAATAAATGGAAAGAAAAGAATCATAAAGCTTTATATACTATTCCTACTTAAGTGAATAGTGATGGATGGGTCACTCAGGTGGGTGGGTGTACCCACCTGTCCTACCCACCTGAGGGCCAAAACTTGGGATTTTGATCGGGTTCGGGCCTCGGCGCGAACCCCACCCCAGGCATACGATGTAGCATACGTATATACCTTAAAATACGGCTACAATACCTGCTTTATCGGTACATAG
>NW_024868548.1:25113-31669 GCF_013358625.1 Macadamia integrifolia | reverse complement strand
CTCCTCTTCGGTCTTGGAGTAGATCAAGATATCGTCAATAAAAACAATTACCCATTTGTCAAGCACATCCTGAAATATTCGATTCATTAGATCCATGAATGCTGCCGGTGCATTGGTTAACCCGAAAGATAACACTAGGAACTCATAGTGACCGTATCGAGTCCTAAATGCTGTTTTGGGTATATCACTGCTCTTTATCTTGAGCTGATAATAGCCGAACCAAAGGTCTATCTTTGAAAATACTCTGGCTCCCTGCAACTGATCAAATAAATCATCAATGCGTGGCAATGGATACCGGTTCTTAATGGTTAGCTTATTCAACTCCCGGTAATCTATGCACATACGCAAACTACCATCCTTCTTCTTGACAAACAACACCGGGGCACCCCAAGGTGAAACACTTGGGCGAATAAACCCCTTTTCTAATAATTCCTGCAACTGCATCTGCAATTCCTTCAATTCAGCTGGTGCCATCCTGTATGGAGCCTTAGATACTGGAGCTGCTCCAGGAGTCAAGTCTATGGCAACTCCAACTCTCTATCAGGTGGTAAATGCACCAGATCATCTGGGAAAACATCGGGAAACTCTTTAACCACCTTTATCTCTTCTAGAGGTGTAATTCTTGCATCAACATCAACTACCGATGCCAAGTAACCATGACATCCATTTTCTAGCAATTTTACCGCTTGAAGAGCAGAGACAATGACCTTCTTCACTCTTTTCATGGGATCTGCTCGGTATACCAATTCTTTCCCTTCGTCATCTATCACCCTTATCAGCTTTTCAGCACAGATCACATTAGCTCGATGAGCCGACAACCAATCCATACCCAATATAACATCAAAATTCTGCATATTAAACTTATTGAGTTGCGCATCAAGATTCTTCCCACTAATTCCCACTGGGCATGGCCCATACACTTCCTTCAACTGTGCAACTTTACCAGTAGGCATACTAACAATCATTCCATGGTCTAGAATCCTGGGTGACATCCCAAGTTTCTCTACAAATCTCTTAGATGCGAATGAATGAGTAGCTCCTGAATCGAATAGAACATAGGCTGGAATGCCTGATATTGGTAGGATACCTAATATAACAATGCATGTAATTTCAGCAGGTCATCAATATTAATCATAATGAATTTCTTAATTTAAAATGTACCTGCCACTGCTTCTGTACTAGCCTCAGCTTCCTCGGCTGATAGAGCATACATCCTTCCCTGCGGTTGATTTTCCCGAGGCAAGGGAGGTCGGTACGCAGAGGGCTGACTGGAGGGCAAGGCTGGTCTGGCCCGACAGTCTTTTGCATAATGCCCATATGAATGGCAGTTGAAGCAACGAATCTGAGATGTCGGAACCAGAGCGGGGCCCCTCTGCACTTGACCCGTTGCAGATGGAGGTCGAGGTGGCCTTGGAGCTGTAGGTGCCACACTAGTGTTCGGGCGAAAAGAGGTGGAACCCGAACCACCAACTGGCCTAGGAGGGTAGCCAGATGGCCTATAGGGCTGCCTATACATAGGCCCAGAACTGTATGATCCGCGGTATGCCTTGGAAGAATTTCCCATATCTAGGAATGGATTTGTTCTCTTCCACAGTCCAGGGGTGAGGGACTGTTCACCTTTCTGCTTATCTACCATAGTCTTGGCCTTCTGCACAATCTGGCCATATTCGGTTAAATCCAAGACCACAAGCACAGACCCAATAGATGCTTTTAGGCCTTTTAGGAACCTTGCTGCCTTCTCTTCAGCTGTTCGCATATGCCTTGGGGAAAAATGGAACAAACTCTCGAATTGTTGTTGGTACTCAAGGACAGTCTTACCTCCTTGAGCTAAGGCCATGAACTCAGTCTCCTTTCGGTCTCTGAAACTGCGCGGATAATGGCTGTCCAAGAACAACTCCTTGAACTGCTCCCAAGTGGGTTCTGGATGAGCAGCCAACAATATAGGCTTGGAGGCTTGCCACCAAGAATTTGCCTCTTTCTAGAGTTGCAACCCAGCACAAATGAGTTTCTGGGCATCCGTGCACTCAAGCACCTCAAATATCTTCTCTAATTCTTGGATCCATTGATCCGGTTCCAGAGGATCACTCCCCACCTTAGAGAATACAGGTGGTAAGTTCCTCTTGAACGACTCCACCACCCTTGACGTATTACTCGTCGCCGGGAAGTTAGGAGCATAGGCAGGATAGTATGAGTATGGAGAAGGCATCCCATGCTGAGGAACACCGAATGGTGGGATTGGAGGTGTACCCACCACTTGTGGTCCCGTTCCCGACCCTACAGGTGGGTCCTGTGGAGTGAGTACCCGGGGAGGTTGACCCGGTTGAGAAAAGTCCAACTGTTGCTGGATAGCAGTCATAAATGCTTGTTGTTGCTGAAGCATTTGTTGCTGGAAAGCTTGTTGTGACTGCTGGATTATAGTAGCAACATCTCCCCGTGTGACAACCGGTGGAGGGTCTGGGAGTGTAGTCATAGGTGGGTCCCCATGTGCCCCACCCTGACCAAGGGTCTCTGGAGGTAGTGGAGGTGAGGTATGCCCCACAGAGCGGGACCTCCTGGGATTTTATGGTCGACCGACCGGACGAGGACCCCGCGAGGTACCTCGGGCATTACTACTGGATCTAGTACGTACCATCGTATCCCTGTACCTAGAACACATCACACACCATATTGGTTAAACACCGTAGAATTGATTTTGGCACACAATCATATGCCATTACATGAGGTGTTGTAGTGTATCATAGCCTGTAAATAATCGCAGCTCAATTCCAAGATACAGGCAAAGTCCCCAACAGACATGTCAATGGTCCCACTTGACCATAGCATATTAATCATAGGAACAATATCAACAGTGAAAATCGATGAAATCATGCTAGGAGGAGAGAAGGGAAAAAGAAAAGAAGAAAAATTTTAAAATTTCCCAACTGTCACACCGGCGGGCTGCACCGGCTGGTAGGGCCCTGTTCTGTCTTGTCTCTTTCCCCATCTCCTTTCTCTTTCTTCCTTTCTTCCTTGGGCGATCTTGGAGGTCTCCTCGGCGCTTCTACTCGCGAGTCTACTCACCCACTCGGCGCTTTAGAGAAGAGTCAACTCACCCTCATTCAAGTAAGTTCCTCCTTCTTCCTTTTTTAGAATTTCCATTTGGGTAGAATGCATGCATAAGGTTTACTTTCTAGGCTTCCTTTCCATATTTTTCACCATATAATAGTATTACCATGTGATTGTGATGCTTCTACTATAGTCATTTGTAGTTTATAGGAATTTTATCTCTTCATTTGGAGAAAACCCCAATTCATGCCCTAGGTTTCCAAATTTGGGGGTTTCTTACATTTTTTATCCTTTTCTCCAATTGATGGTTCCTTTGTAATGCATTTCACTTGTTTTGTGCTTAATATGCTTTAGATTGCATGAATCATCCATTATGCTTGGAATCCCCATGTATTTCCATGAAAATCCCTCTTTTGGTATTGGTCCCCTTGGTTTTCCTCCCATACTTGCATCCTTGGAATTCTATAGTCTATTTGGGTATGTTCTTGCACTTTCATGATCCCGCTACTATGGAATTTTGCTCTAGACCTAGGGTTTCAAGCTTTTGCTTCATTGTTAATGAGTTGGTGCATTGAAGTTGAATCCTCCCGTGCTATTTATGCTCTTTCCTTTTGCTGTCATTTTACTGTTTTGGCATGTTTCTATGCGTTGTCAACTACCGTGCATCATGTACATAGGTTCCCTATCATTCCTAGCTTGTCAGAATTTCCATTTTGCTAGTAATTGGGTTTTGGATCTCCCCTTTTTAATGCTACTGTCATTTTACTTTTTGTACTAACCCTACTTTCTTTTCTTATTGCCAGGATGTCGTCACGCACCGGCAAGGGACCATCTTCCTCTGGCGTTAGACGCAAGACCACCGCTTCTAAGCGAAAGAGTGCGGAGGCTAGCTCTTCAGCTCCTCGCACAGGGAGACCCGCACCTGCCCAGTCTGACCCTTCAGACTATGATGAGGAGCACTTCCTTAGTGCAGAGGCCGCAGCCAACTGGCCCAACTTCCTGAAGGGGTCAGTGATGATGGAGAAGACCGTGGTAGTCGAGGACTTCCACAAGGCTAGGCTTCAGGAGAGATTCTCAGCATTGGGCTGGGACTCTATTCTTCATGTAGACCGATCGTGCTACGAGCAGCTCGTCCGTCGGTTCTATTGTAACCCGGAGGTGTCGTATCCGTACGGGGAGTTCACCATCAGCAGCTTGGTGAAGGGGGTGGACATTCAGTTGACGGTGGGCACCTTGGCCAGTATCCTGGGTATATCGGCGGTGGGACACCGATACTATAGTCCCCCCAGGAGTAAGCCTCAGGGACCGTTCATGAGCCTGGCGACACCGGACTTCATCTACGAGACCATCTGCGGCAGCAGTAACCACCCGGAGTCCGAGACGTCCTTCTACCCTGAGGTTCGTCTATTTGCCCGGTTGGTCCAGTTCAACCTGCTCCCCAGAGGAGGTCATCGGAACCAGGTGGGTTTCATGGCGGCTTTCATTGCATTCTGCATCTTCACGGCCGCAGAGGGAGGCGGCGAGCACTTGTGCCTCCCATACATTATTCTCAGGACGATGGAGCACCATACTTCCCACCCAGAGGATGGAGGATTCCCTTACGGCAGGATCCTCACTAGGATCTTCGAGTTCTTCGGGGTGGATCTGAGCAGTGAGGAGGGGAAGACTCCGGCTGATAGGTTCGACCGGAGAAACCTCCTGAGGATGGGTCTCCAGACCCTCATGGATTCACCTCCGAGATCAGGAGCTCAGAGAGGTAGGGGTAGGAGGGCTGCCCCTATGGAGGATGTCCCCATGGGAGAGGAGTCCAGTGAGGAGGACGAGGACTACGTTCCTCAGGACGAGGAGGAGGATCTGATGGGTGGCAGCATCCCTGAGGAGGCGCCTCAGGAGTCGAGAGGTCCTGGCCCTAGTTCTTCCAGAGCTGCAGCCCCACCACCTGGGAGTGGTGCCTACGACTTCGAGGGCATGACGTCCTCCATGCGGGCCTTGCAGGATGGCCAGGTTCAGCTACTGAGGCGGCTGGACGAGATTGTCTCCAGGGAGGAACGCATTATGGAGAGGCAGACCACCTTGGAGGACTCCTTCCTTAGGCTGGGTCAGGACTTGGACACCACGGCCAACGCTATCTCAGCAGATTTTGGCCGGCTTCGGAGGGAGGTACGGCTGGTGAACGCGAGGTTCGACTATTACGATCACCGCCTCGACGTCAACTCTAGGCCTCCGGCGAACGTGGTGATCATCGATGATGACGACGATGACCAGTGAGGGCTTGGCTCGCCCACACCAGCTGTTTATCCGTTTTCCCTTTTTTGTAGACATTGTATATTTATTTATTCTCATTCCTTGTATTTGCGATGCAACTGGATTCATTGTGGAATAATATATCTTTGGTAGTGATCATTTTGTGGTGGAATCAGGTGTTGAACACCTATGTAGTTTAATTGTGTACTTGCTATCTGTGATCATTGTTATTTCATATTGTCTGTTGTTTATCAGGTATTTGTGTAAAATTTTTGGAAATCTCATTTTACGCCGTTATGCTGCCGAAATTTCATCAACTAGTACCTTATAGGTTATAGTACCAACCTAATTACCTTTTATCTATACTCACGCATGCCATGAATGCAACATATAATGCAATCCCTTTTTATACTTTCTTTCTTTGGCTTTTAATCTTTAAAGCTTTTATATTAACCCAACCCCATTTCCCTATTATAGAGTCTACGGAATTCTAATGGTATGCTGTGAGTGGAGCAGAGCATCACGCTCTGATACCACCGTTTGTCACACCCCGTTCACACTGAACAGGAGCAGTGATCGAGTTAACACCGGTTAACCCAAACCTGCCAGGATCATCAGATACTGTATTCCACCACAGCATACGCACACTAACATAAGTTCATCAGATCAGCGGAAGACTAAGTTTTACCTGTGAAAAATCCCATATACTTGATACCCGAATTGTGATATAATAATTATATACATGTGGGCCCGAAGGTATGATAATTATACAATAAAAGTATAATTCATATATCAAGTATATACAGGAAATCATCAAAACAATCAGAGTGCATAGCTCGGCTCAGTTTCAAGGCTGGAGCTCAGCTCGGCATCACATAGAAGAGCTCAGCTCGGCCTCAGAAGTGGAGCTCAGCACGGCCTCAAAGGTGGAGCTCAGCTCGGCCTCAGAACTACTGTCCCGCAGCACAGCTCTCGCACGAGCAGTCAGCGCCGTGCTCTAACTCCTTAGGGGTCCACCAGTCCTCTTCAGGAAACTCGACTGTGGGACCCACCCCATGCTCCTCAGATGTATGACCTGCAAAATCATCTAAAAAGGAGTGTACACGTGGGATGAGCTCACTAGCTCAGTAAGTAGAAAGATGGACCACACACAACAGTCCACACATCACAACACATCATATGCACTACATGCCATGCTATACATTTTAAATCACATCCACCTAAGTAACATTACTAAGTCCTTGGTTTTAGTGCTACTACAACCACA
>NW_024868548.1:0-25093 GCF_013358625.1 Macadamia integrifolia | reverse complement strand
TGGTAACCCAACACCTTAACCCCTGTTGGGAAAGGTCGTAGCACGGGATGGTGAGAATCCTAATACCGCATGCTCCTATATGACAATAGTACGACTGCATAGTGCCTCCGTGTCCCATTCCACGGGCCACCAATGCATTCGTTTCCAAGCCGACTATGGCATCTAGTCTATCAATGCATTATGCACCATGATGTCCACATTCAACATATAAACATCTCATTCAATCGGCATTCGAAAAGTAAACATAGCACATATGCGCATCAATGTGTGGAATGACTAATCTACATAGCATATTCATGATGACATGACTAGATTAGATATATTTAAATGAATGCCAAACAATGCCTTGAAACAAGGCCAAACGTCCTCTCTTCACTTACCTGTAGCGTACAAAGATTCACGTTCGGTACGGGTGAGATCCGGTGCGAATCGGGTAGGATTTGGTGAACCTAACATAATTGAACGAGGTTAGTACTTCACCATTTTAGGATCAAAATTAATGAAATCCAATGTCAAAATTGTGGTTAGAACGTCAAAAGAAGGTCACATATCCGATTTGGGTTCGATCGGACATAAGGATCACCCTCGGGGCCACACGGGTGGGTCAGACAGGTGGGTAGTCTGGCCCACAGGTATACCCACCGGTTGGGACCGACGGGTAGGGGCCCGCCGGTTGTACCCACCGGTTGGGCCAGGGGCCCCTGCTAGGACCGGCGGGTAGGGGCCCGCCGGTTGGGCCCGTCGGTTGGTCCCGAAGGCCCCCTGCCTTCTCAGGTGGGTACCCACAGGCGGGTAGGGGCCCACCGGTTGTACCCACCGGTCTTGGCGGGAAACACCCTATTTCTTCCCAACTTTCTCCATTCTTTGGGGATTCAAATGGGGCTTTTCTCCACCCATTCTTCACACCTTCAAGGTCCTATAGGATGGTTCTAACCTAGATCTAGGTTAGATTCAAGTGAGGGAAAACCATCTTACCTTCTTTGCTCAAGAATGACTTCAAACCCTCCAAATCACTTCAAACCCACAATGTTCCTTCCACCTTGTCAATATCTCTTCAAATCCTTCAAGATCAACACATAAATCATCTATTAAACCTTAGATTCATCATTTCAAAGGAGATTTACAAGATCTCAAGAAACCATACTCGAATCAAGGGTTTTAAAGCTTGGGTATGGTGAATGTTCACAAAACCCAACTTTGCTTACCTCTAACTGTAGATCTAGAGTTGAAGATCACTCTCCCGGCACCGGAATGGGAAGATCGAGCTTCGGCGCCGCTAAAATCCCTCTTTCCTTCCTCTTCCATCTCTTCCTTTCTTCTTCCCTTTCTTTTCTCTCTCCTCTTTACTCGTCTCACCAACGTACGGGGGTAATAAATGGAAAGAAGAGAAAATCATAAAGCTTTATATATAATTCCTAATAAGTGAACAGTGCACATGGATGGGTCACTCAGGTGGGTGGGTGTACCCACCTGTCCTACCCACCTGAGGGCCAAAACTTGGGATTTTGATCGGATTCGGGCCTCGGCGCGAACCCCACCCCAGGCATACGATGTAGCATACGTATATACCTCCAAATACGATTATAATACCTATTTTATTCGTACATGGCCTTATGGTAGGTGCATGTACACGGCTTGGGCACTCCTGTCTCTTTTGGCACTGGCTCGGACTTGTCGGGCCAGCCGGTGTTTAAGGTCACCCGTGCCATCATAGCCCATAAGGAACCCGTTCTAATTTCCTCTGGCTCGGTTCCTGCATGGTTAAACCGGTTTAACCGCTTAATCAGACCGGGTTTAGAAAGTAGGGTATTACAATAGTGGTATGGGAGGTTGTACTTACCTCCGATAGCAATTCCAGCAACAAGGCAGCAGCCGGCACCAAGGTAGGCCGCCAACCTTCTCCCTCTTCCTCTTCTTCTTCCTTCTTCTCCTCTTTCTCACCTCTTCTATGTTGGGAACAAGGGAAATGAGGAAATGAATCATCATTTCCCAACTTATAACTTAAGTGGGCCTTAGGGTTTATTTGGTATGGACCTGTTTTGAACTAATCGGGTCAAAAAGAAATTCAGGGCACGAAGACTCACACATTTAGGTCCATAAAGTGCTCACATCAGAAGGAAGATGTGGAGGATGATTTGGGATCATCCGGAGTCATTTACGATGCGAGTGATGGGAACCACAGGCATTGGAACCTGTACAGTAGCCTGTCAACCCACCAAAAATAGGCATCAGATCCAGGCCCAAGCTGCTTCTGGTGGCTTGTTTCTGGTGGTCAAAACAACTTGCTGTCCTGATAGCTTGCTATCCCATGGCTGGTCTCACACGGGTGGTTACCCTCAGACATGCTCAAGGCCTTTTGGCAATTTTTGGCGCGTGTCAAAAATCAAGTGTGGGAAGTCTTATCACTTACATTTGGGATTGAAAGGTATGAATCCCCTCTTGTTAGATAGGCACGCAATGCATGAACATATGGGGTCATCTCTTTGCCTTTCGTAATGCATAGTCGTAAGCCAAAACCCAATCGTACTTTTGATCTCCGATCCGAGGCTTATCACAATAGTTTAAATTAGATCGGATTAGGGCACGGGTGTAACACCCCCCCACCTTACAAGAATTTCATCCTCAAAATTGAACATACCTGGCAAATCAAACAATCCAGGATACTACATCATTTCATCTTCTCGCTCCTAGGATGCTTCCTGTTCTGGGTGGTTCATCCATTTCACTTTGATGAAGGAAATGGTGTAGTTGCGAAGAATATGGTCCTTCCGATCCATAATCTTCTCCAGAAAATCTACATAGGCAAAATCCTTGTCCAACTCACAGGGTATGTAAGTCAAGACGTGAGTGAGGTCAGGAATGTACTTCTTCAACATAGAAACATGGAAGACATCATGTGTACCCTCCAACTCTGGCAGTAAAGCTATCCAGTAAGCTACCAATCCGATCCTCTCCAGTACATCATGCGGTCCTATAAACCTTGGACTAAACTTCTCTTCTTACCGAACCGCATTACCACTTTAACTGGAGAGAATCGTAAGGACACCTTATCTCCACCACCAAACTCCAGATGTTTCCTCCTAACATCTGCGTAGCTTTTCTGTCTGGACTGAGCTGCCTTGATCCTTTCTCTGATCACATTCACCTTCTCAGTAGTAGCCTGTGTTAAGTACGGACCCAAAATATGTCGCTTACCAACCTCATCCCAATAGAGTGGAGTCTGGCATCTCCTACCATATTATGCCTCAAATGGGGACATTCTGATGGTGGCCTGATAATTGTTATTGTAGGAGAACTTAATAAGGGAAATTTTCTCATCCCAACTATAATTCATATCCAGCGCACATTCTCGGAGTAGGTCCTCCAATATCTGAATAGTCCTTTCCGACTGACCATCGATCTAAAGGTGAAAGGCTATGCTGAAGTTCAGTTGTGTGTCTATAGCCTTCTGCACATATGTCTAGAACTTTGAAGTGAATCTAGGATCTCGATCAGAGATGATACTAATTGGTATACTATGCAGCCTGATGATGTTATCGACATACAACTTGGCCAACTTGTCCATAGAAAGTGTTATCTTGATTGGGATAAAGTGAGCTACTTTGGTCAAGCGGTCATAACTACCCAAATGGCATCCATACCATTTTTTGTACGTGGTAGTCCTATGATGAAGTCCATGGTAATATTTTTCCATTTTCACTTTGGAATTGATAGGGACTATAATAACCCATGGGGCCTTTGTCTCTTAGCCTTGACTTGCTAGCATGTAAGGCATTTAGACACATGTATAGCCACATCATTCTTCATTCCCTTCCACCAGTAGGAGCCCTTAAGGTCTTTGTACCTTTTAGTGTTGTAGGGGTGAATGGAGTATGGAGAGTTATGTGCCTCTCTCAAAACTGTGTCTCTCAAATCAACATCACTCGGCACACACAACCTCCCTTTGAACTTGAGAATTCAGTTTTCAGTTATAGAGAACTCTGGGTCCTTCTGGGTTCCTTCCTGGCATTCTTCTATAAGCTTCTGCAACTCTGCATCAAGAACCTGAGTTGTAGTGATCCTATCCACCAGACTAGGTTGTACCACCAATGCCGGTAGTGACAAGGTGATACCCTCTACTAATAGTTCCAAGTCTAACTTCCTTGCCTTCTCTATGAGATGCTCATTGGTGGTCAGTGATGCAAGAGTCAGTGACTGAGATTTTTGACTAAGTGCATCAGCTACCACATTGGCTTTTCCTGGGTGATAGTGGATAGTACAATCATAATCCTTCATCAGCTCCAACTAACGCCTTTGTCTCATGTTGAGCTCTTTTTAGGTGAAGAAGTACTTGAGGGTCATATGGTCACCGAAGATCTCGCTCTTCTCACCATATAGGTAGTGTCTCTATATTTTCAGTACAAAAATCACAGCTGCCAACTCCAGATCGTGGGTAGGGTAGTTCTTCTCATAATCCTTCAACTGATGGGATGCATAAGCAATGACTTTCCCGTGCTGCATCAATACACAACCTAAGCCCAGCTTGAAGGCATTACTATAAACAACCATACCACCTATATAGGTCAGAATAGTCAAAACTGGAGCTGATACCAACCTTTACCTTAGCTCCTTGAATCTCTTCTCGCAAGCATTAGACCACTCAAATTTTACATCCTTTCGTGTGAGTCAGGACATTAGAGTGGAAATGAGAGAGAAGTTCTTGATAAACCTCTTGTAGTATCCGGCCAATCCCATAAAACTACATATGTCTGCTACACTATTAGAAGTCTCCCATTCTAGAACTGCCTTCACCTTGCCTGGGTCAACCTCTATACCCTTGTCTAAAATAATGTGGTCTAGGAATGCCACCTGTGACAACCAAAACTCGCACTTGCTGAATTTGGCATAGAGTTGCTTCTCCCTCAATCGTTGTAGTACAAACCTCAGGTGGACAACATGTTCCTCCACACTCCTAGAGTAGACCAAAATGTCATCAATGAATACAATCACAAACTTGTCTAAGACATCCTAGAAACCCGGTTCATCAAATCCATAAATGCAGCTAGTGCATTGGTCAACCTGGATGACATCACCAAGAATTCATAATATCCATACCTTGATCTAAAGGTTGTCTTACTGACATCACTATCCTTGATCTTGAGCTGGTGGTAACCCAATCTAAGGTCAATCTTGAAAAATACCTTTGCACCCTGCAATTGATCGAATAAATCGTCTATCCTTGGCAAGGGATACTGGTTCTTGATGGTTAGCTTATTAAGCTCCCAATAATCAATGCACAATCTCATACTTCCATCTTTTTTCTTAACGAACAATACTGGTGCTCCCCATGGGGATTGACTAGGTGTAATGAATCCCTTCTTTAGAAGGTCTTGAAGTTGCACCCGTAATTCTTTCAATTCTGTGGGGGCCATGCAGTAAGGTGCTTTTGACACTGGTGCCAAGCCGAGGAGTAGGCCTATTGCAAACTCTGTCTCTGGATCCGGGGGTAAACCTATCAAGTCATCCAAAAATACATTAGAAAATTCCCTCACCACATCTAGCTCGGTCATTGGTCTATCCTCTATCTCAGTATCCGTCACAGATGCTAGGTAGCCTTGACATCACTTATCTAGTAGCTTCTTCATCTAGAGTGCTGACATGATAACCTTCTTGGGTTTCTTGGGCTTATCCCCTTGAAAGAAAAACTCATCATCATCATGAGGTTTAAAAATGATAGTCTTCTTTGCACATAGCACACTGACTCTATATGCGGACAACCAGTCCATTCCTAATATCACATCGAAGTTGGTCTTATCCAACTCGATCAAGTGAGCATTCAACTCATGATCACCTATAGTCACTGGGCAAGGCTCATAAACATAGTTTAAACCCACTACACTTCCTGTAGGGGTGCTCATAGCCAAACATTGAGTTAGTCCCTTGGGTGGAATTCTCATCTTCTTCGTATGTCGATGACATGAATGAATGTGAGGCTCCTAAGTCAAATAACACATGTGTAGGCAATAATGATATCAATAATGTACCTATCACTACACCAGGTGTAGCTTCAGCATCTTCTACAGTCATAGCAAATACTCTGCCCTGTGGTCTCTGCCCTGTGGTCTCTGCCCTGTGGGGGCTGTGCTGACCTAGGGGCTGAATATGTCTACTGGGGTCTAGGTGGCATAGCGTAGGGTGCATCACCTGACCTTCGGTGGGGGCATATGCTCACCATGTGGCCCGACTGATCACAATGAAAGTATCTCAAGCTTGATCCCGTAGATTGAGATATAGCACTAAATAAGGAGGACTGAGAAGCCTGACTAGCTTCAGGCTTCCTAAACTGCACTGAAGTTGAATTGCCATAGGGCACTTGGAAAGGTTTGTTGCCTCCCTTAGAATAAGCAGATCCCATTGGCCTCTTTCCTATTCCTTGCTAAGCCGTGTAGTTATCCCTATGCCGGTCTTCAATAGACTTGGCCACTTCGACCACCTCAGCATAGGTTTACAGTTTCAACCCCACAATGGTTGACCCTTGCCTGGCCTCAACCATTTCTCAAACCTCTTTGCCTTGGCTCTAACACCTCTAAGATGCTCAGAAGCAACATGGAATAGCTCCTCAAAGCATTGCTGATACTCGAGCACAAACCAAAAACCTTGAACCAACTGAGAGAACTCACTCTCTCTCCTATCCTAGAAGCTTTCTGAAAAATAATTCTTAAAGAAGGCTCCTTTGAAGTTTTCCCAAGTAGGGTTCGGGTTACAAGCCCTCAGAATAGGCTCGGTGGCAATCCATCAATCATCCACTTCATTCTGTAATTGGTAGCCTGCACATAAAATTTTTTGCTCATCAGTGTAGCCCATCAGTCTAAAAACCTTCTCCATTCCACCAATCCATCTTGATGGATATAATGGGTCTTGGCCCACCTTTGAGAAGCATGGGGGCCTAATCCGTTGAAACTTCTCCATCATGGACAGGACCTATTATCTTATGGACAATAGAGTGGGCTCCCTAGAGGCACAGATGCAGGTGATGGTCTTCCATCTCGGTATTTCGGTGCCTCCTCTAGGAATGTATAGTCCGAACCAGGCTCAGGGCTAAGGATAGAACCAACTGTAGCAGCAGCAAGAGTAGTGGCATGTTTGCCACTACAGTTTTTCTAGGATTTCCCTTTTTATGCTTTATTAGAGTTTAAAATTTTTGGACTAGTTGAACTTTTACATTCTGTCATTTGCTTCAGTTGTTTAATTTCTTAGACTTAGGCTAGTTAGGATTTCCTGCCTTCCATACTTTAATTTTATAAAAAGTGTAAGCAGTGTATTCAAGTTCTTTATTATAATGAAATGGCTTTAACACCTATGCTTGTCTCCTAATTGTGAAATTTTCTATTATTGTTGTCTTGAGATTTTTATTTAAATCCTAATTTCCCCAAGTCGTGGTTTGGTCAAGATTATGAGTTAAGGCAGAGCTTCACGCTCTGATACCATAGCTGTCACACCCCATTTCTAGTACACCCAACTTACCATAGGAATACCAACGATGTGAGTAAGACACGTACCTGTCTTACCAACCGACCAGGATCTCTGATAGCAGTATCTTAATATTTTCACAATCTCGCATCACAAACTAACATAAGTAGCGGAATCAGAGTATAGTAGTGGAATCATAAATAAAATAGAAAAAATGTTTAATGATAATATAATAGTGATAACTGAATTATTCTGTTTCATTCATCCATGACATATAGTATAATCTCAAAAATAATATAAAATCCATAGTTATACCCAAAAGTATCAAAGTATGATGTACAATCTCACGATGCGGCATAAGCACAGTGGTGGCAAGCACAGTCCAGATCGTGCTTCTCCGCTTCTGGCATCCACCAGTCGCTCACACCATACTCTGATCTAGAAGATACTAGGTCACCAGCCATTAGCACCATGGTACCAGCATCATCATCTAAAAAGGGGTGTATGCGTGGGGTGAGCTTTCTAACTCGCTCAGTGAGGGGTGGGGTCAAGCACATCCAATTAAGATAATAGTAGTAGTAATTTATGATGCACGATTCCAAAAATTAAACATATAGTCCATGATGCTTATGATGCAGTTCATTTGTTTATTATCCACCTAACAATACAAACTAAGTCTGGTAAATGTTACTATGACGCATTAGGCTGCATCTCTCGTCTCAGAAATGACATCAACTACATAATGATACAAACCCTAGCTATGATAAGAAGCCTGCCAGTCCTCGTATGCGTCCATGGGTCACTTAACAAATATCTGATAACCCCCTCCTAGCAGTCACGACACCGGTAACACATTGGCCACACGGAACAGGTTCCTGCCTTCGGCAACAATCACATCGTACCATAGGAGTGGCACTTCGGAAAGGCATATCAAACATACCATAATGGGTTATCCAACACCTCAACCCCTACTGGCAAGGGTGAATAGCATAGGGAGTGATACCTAACCATATATATATTGCATGTCTTCATAATGATATAGTTATTATGGATTACACGTTACTGGAGAGACCTCGGCCACAAGGTGTAATCCATCTCCAAATACAATCCTAGGTACACGATACCAGAGAGACCTTGGCCACAAAGTGAAACCTGAGACTGTTTACCTAATCTAGCATGTATATCACAGTTGAGTATGGACTACGTGACACCGGTACCAATCATCGACCATGAAGTGTATCCATTTTCAAATGTAGTCCCAGGGTGCATGTTACCAATGAGACTTTGGCCACAAAGTGTAACCCATGACTTCAACTAACTCTAATGCGCATAAGCAATGCATAAATACAACATACATACGGTAATCACAGCACCGATACCACCTCAACCACATCAGATTCAGTCTCACACACAACCAAACTCACGGTGATCACAGTACCAATACCACCTCGGCCACACCGGATCCCATCATACATCTCCATACAATTTATATCATAATCGTAAATGACAATGTAACATATCATCATCGCATTTGAGCAATTACAATTAAACATATAATTCTAAGCATGTGAGTAATTTAATAATAATAAACACAGTCCATCCCTCACCTTGTTGATCTCTGTTTGTTTTAGGGTTCAAGTAAGGCCACCAATCAATCCAATCAATTTCGACTTCGGTGCATGTGTGTGTCACTATCCTATACACAAAGGGAATCATACATCAGTATGCATCGAGAACATTCAGAGGGACCTACAAAAGTCACCCCCAAAATGTACAAACACTGTCCCCCAATGACAGTAATGTCACCGAAAACAACCACTGGAAACAGGGAACTTCCACCAGAAATATCAGGCTTGTTTCTAGTGGAGGTAACAGAGAGCATGTAAGGCTCACATGTTAACTAGAAATATGCCACTGGAAACAAACCCAATGGATCTAGTGCACTGTTTTCGATGGAGGTTCAAGGCATTCCAACTATTTTGGAGCTTTTCGGCTCAGGCCCGATTGTCGGGATTTATTCCATGGAGTTTGTAGGGGATGTTCTTAGCATCATTCTAAGTGAAGAAAATTTCAATTCCACTAAGCCGTTTGGGAGATACGTCGATTGAATGATCGAAACCCTAGTTGGTCTTTTGACATTACATGTTGTCAGAGCTCACCGGGCTTGGTTCGAGCTCGGTAACAACATCGGGAGGATAGAACACTCATCCTACCACCATAGCATGGTTTGTACATCAAGATTCCATCCATACCTAGCCCTACTTAGGTAGAAATGAAGAGAGAGAGTGGTATGGGAGGTTGTACTTACCTCTGACGGCGATTCCGGCAATAAGGCGGTAGCTGGCACCAAGGTAGGCCTCCTCCAACCTTCTCCATCTTCCTCTTCTTCTTCCTTCCTCTCCTCTTTCTCTCCTCTCCTACCTTGGGCATAGGAGAAATGAGGAAATGAACCCTCATTTCCCAACTTATAACTTAAATGGGCCTTAGGGTCTATTTGGTTTGGACTTATTTTGAACCAATCAGATCAAAATGAAATTCGAGGCACGAGGACTCACATTTAGGTCCATAAAGTGCTCACATCATGAGGAAGATGTGGAGGATGTTTTGGGATCATCAGGAGTCATTTACAATGCGAGTGGTAGGAACCATAGGCATCGAAACCTCGACAACATGTCAACCCACCAGAAACAAGCACTAGATCCAAGCCTAGGCTACTTTCGGTGGCTTGTTTCCGATGGTTAAGACAGCTTGTTGTCCTATGGTTGGTCTCACATGGGTGGTTGCCCTCGAACATCCTCAAGGCCTTTTGATAATTTTTTACGCGTGTCAAAAATCAAGTGTGGGGAGTGGGGCCCCTTACTGTCTGGGATCAGAAGGTATGAATCCCCTCTAGTTATATAGGCACACAATGCATGAACATATGGGGTCATCTCTACCCCTTCGACAATGTGCAGCCATGAGCCAAAGCCAGTCATACTTTCGATCTCTGATCCGAGGCCTTGAACTGCCTGTCACAGCAGTTCAAATTAGACTGGATTAGGGCACTAGTGTAACAGTACCGCTGCTTAGAGATATATTAGGGCCTATTTCATAGGATTGTAGGGGTTGTCATTGAGACGGGTATTTGATGATGGTCCAATGTTACACCCGTGCCCTAATCCGGTCTAATTTGAACTGTTGTGATAGGTCTCAGATCAGAGATCGGACGTACGACCGTATTTTGGCTCAAGGATGCACATTATCAAAGGGGTAGAGATGACCCCACATGTTTGTGCATTGCATGCCTATCTAACTGGAGGAGATTCATACCTTCTGATCCCAGACGGTAAGTGACCCAACTTCCCACACTTAATTTTCGACACTCATCATAATCGTCAAAAAGCTTTGGGCATGTCTAAGGGCAACCATCCATGTGAGACCAACCATGGGACAGCAAGCTATCTTGACCACGAGAAACAAGCCATCGGAAGCATCCTGGGCATTAATCCGGTGCCTATTTTCAGTGGGTCCATTGGCTGCTATCGAGGTTTCGATGCCCATGGGTCCCGCCACTCGTATCGTAAATGGTACCGGATGATCCCAAATCATCCTCCACACCTTCCTCTTGATGTGAACACCTTATGGACCTAAATGTGTGGGTCCACATGCCCTAAAACTCATTTTAACCCGATTAGTTCAAAAGAGGCCCAAACCAAACAGACCCTTAGGACTAACTTAAGTTATGAGTTAGGAAATGAGAAAGAGGAGAGGAAGAGAAGAAGAGGAAGGAGAAGGGGATTGAAGGCCTACCCTGGTGCCAACTGCCGCCTTATTGCCAAAATCGCTGTTGGTGGTAAGTGCAACCTCCCATGCTACTCTCTCTCTCTCTTCATTTTGACCTAGAAAAAGTATGTATAGATGGAATCTTAGTGTACACATCATGTTAAGGTTTTAGGATGCGCATTCTACCCTCCCGATGTTGTTGCCAAGCTCGAACCAAGCCCGGTGAGCTCCGGTAACATGTAATGCCAAAAGACCAACTAGGGTTTCGATCATTTAATTGATGTATCTCCCATATGGCTTAGTGGAAATGGAATTTTCTTGCCTTAGTGGAAATAGAATTTTCTTGGCTTAGAATGATACTAGGGACATTCCCTACAAACTCAGTGGAACAAATCCTGACAATTGGGCCCGAGCTAAAAAGCCCCAAATTGGTTGGACTGCCCTATATCTCCATCGAAAACAGTCCACCGGATCCATTGGGTCTATTTCTAATGGTATATTTCTGGTGGACATGGAGCCTGATGTACTCTCTGTCACATCCACCAGAAACAGGTTTGATATTTCTGGTGGAAATACCCTATTTTCGGTGGTTGTTTTCGGTGACATTACTGTCATTGGGAGACAGTGTCTATACACTTTGGTGGTGACCTATGTGCATCCCTCCTGATTTTTCTGATGTGGACTGATGTATGATTCCCTTGTGTCTAGGATAATGATGCACACGTGCCCCGAAGCTGAAATTGAATTGATCGATCGGTGGTCATACTTGAACCCAAACACGATTGATCGTAAAATAGGTGAGGGATGAACTGTGTTTATTTTGTTAAATATTTATTAATTATTTAATTGATCACATGTTTAGAATTATATGTTTAATTGAAATTTTCATTTTACAATCATGATATGAATTGTATGGAAATGTATGACGGGATCCGGTGTGGCAGAGGTGGTGCCGGTACTGTGATCTCCGTGTGTTTGGATGGGTGTGTGTGTGAGAAGGAATTTGACGTGGCCGAGGTGGTACCGGTGCCATGATTACCATATGCATGTTGCATTCATGCATTGATTATGTGCATTAGAGTTAGTTTTAGTCACGGGTCTGGGACTATATTTGGAAATGGATACGCTTCGTGGCCAAGGCCTTGCCGGTGTTGTGTAGTCCATTCTCGACTACTATTTGCATGCTAGATTAGGTAAACGGTCTTGGGTTACACTTTGTGGCCAAGGTCTCTCTGGTATCATATACCCGGGGATATATTTGGAGATGGGTTACACTTTGTGGCCGAGGTCTCTCCGATATCGTGTAATCCATACTAATTATATCATTATGAAGCCGTATAGTATATATGTGGTTAGGTATCACTCCCTATGCTACGCACCCTTTCCAACAGGGGTTGAGGTGTTGGATAACGCATTGTGGTATGTTTGATGAGTCTTCCTGAAGTGCCACTCCCGCGGTACGATATGATTGTTGCCTGAGGTAGGAACCTGTCTGGCATGGTCGATGTGTTATCGATGTCGTGATTGCCAGGAGGGGATTATCAGGGGTTTGGTGGGTGACCCATGGATGCATATGGAGATCGACAGGCTTCTAATCATGGCTAGGGTTTGTATCACTGCGTAGTTGGCGTCATTTTCGGGATAAGGGATATAGCTTAATGCACTGTAGTAGCATTTACCAGACTTAGTTTGTATTGTTAGGTGGATAATAAATAAATGAAATGCATCACGAGCATTATGAACTATGTGTTTAATTTTCACAATTATGCGTCATAAATTATTACGGCTATTATCTTGCTTAGATGCGCTTGCCTCACCCCTCACTGAGAGAGTTGGAAAGCTCACCCCACGTATACACCCCTTTTTAGATGATGATGCAGGTACTGTGGTGCCAATGACGGGTGACCCAGTATCTTCTGGGTCGGAGTATGGTGTGAGCAATTGGTGGATGCCAAAAGCGGAGGAGCACGATCAGGATTGTGCTTGCGATCACTGTGCTTACGCCACACTGTGAGATTGTACATCATCTTTCGATACTTTTGGATATAGTTGTGGATTGTATATTTTCTTGAGATTATATTATATGTCATGGATGAATGTAACAGAATAGCTCTGTTATTGCTATTATAATACCATTAGATGTTTCTCCATTTTATTTATAATTTCACTACTATACTCTGATTCCACTGCTTATACTGGTTTGTGATGTGAGATTGTAAAAATGTTAAGGTACTGCTATCAGAGATCCTGGTAGGTTTGTAAGACAGGTACGTGTCTTACTCACACTGCCGATATTCCTAATGGTACGTTGGGACTGTCGAGAGTGGGGTGTGACAGCTATGGTATCAGAGCGTGAAGCTCTGCCTTAACTCACAATCTCGACCAAACCAATAATAGAATTTGCATAATTAGGAGACAAGTATAGGTGTTAAAGCCATTTCATTATATTGAAGAACTTGATTGCACAACTTACACTTTTTATGAAAAATTTAAAGTACAGAAAGCAAGAAATCCGAACTAGCCTAAGACTAGGAAATCAAACAACTGAACCATATGACATAATAAAAAAGTTCAACTAAACCTAAAACATCAAACTCAAATAAAAACATGAAAATGGAAATCGTAAAGGCTACAGTGGCAAGCATGCCACTACTCTTGCTGCTGCTGCTGCTACTGCTAGTTCTGTTCTTGGCCCTAAGCCTGGTTCGAACCATGCGTTCTTGGAGGAGGCATCGGAATGCTAAGGTGGAAAACCATTGCTTGCATCTATGCCTCTAGGGAGGCCACTCTATTGTCCATAAGAAAATAGGTCCTATCTATGCTCTCGAGGCGGCTGTCCATACTCCTCATCAATGATATAGTGGTATCCAGATGGGCCATAACATCATTGAGACTATAAGGCCTCGTACCCCTAGTACTCTAGGATGTAGAAGTTGTCATCGAACCCATAGCCTGGGGATCAAGTGGTGGAGCCCCACCAGCCCAGCAGCTTCTCCTCTGGCACCACCAACATCACCGGCATCGCCACCCTCTACCTCCATAGGCTACTGACCCTCTCCTAGGATAGGTGTCACCTCTCGTAGATCTATGGTCATCTTCCTCAGAGAATCTTGGTTGAAGTTTGTGACCTCTTCACCCAAGTGTGCCTCACCCTCCAAGTCCACCCTAAAGCAGTAGAAGATGTTAGTCAATAACCTCTCATAGCATAGGTTCCCTACTCGGCGATCCTGCCCTTCAGACCGAGTTACCATAGTCCACATTAGGAGGTAAGGCAGATGTATCTGCACCCCTATGTACACGTAGGCTTGCAAAGCGGATACCTCATTATAATGTCCACAGGTGGGGAGGACATTCAACTGAATTACATGGCAGACAACCTTTGGACTTGCAAAATAGTTGACTGAACGATTCCATCCTGTGGCTTCCTTAGTCAGCATGTCATTGATCTCCTGGAAGGTGTCGGAACTCTGAAATTCATATGCCAGAGTCTGAGGTGGGTAGTACACTAGGTCACTGGCATTGCTAATCATCAAAATATTTGTCAACTGCCCCATGTCAAAGGAGATCTCCACCCCCTTCACATAGGAGGTGATCCGCATCTCTTCGGTACACCGGTTCACGTATAGCCTAACCAGGGTGGGGTAGTAGTATCGGTTGGGTTTCAGGATACGGTACCACATGATCTCCTTAAACCGTTGATGAAGATGAAACACATGAAAGTTGTTGGTCCTCACATAGACTCCTAGGTCGACGTTGCGGCACTCAAAGAACTCCCAACGATCTCGCTCAACCACAGAGTGTAACAGGATTGGGTTGAACTGCTCAACGGCATCTTGCTCCTCTTGTATAAGAGCACGTTGGGTACGTACACAGCATCCAGACATTGTTGCAAGATGATTCCTAAGGATTTGGAGTGGAAAACCTAGTTAAATGGCTGCATGCAAAACTCACAGAAAGAAAATCACAAAAACTAGGTTTCAGAGAGAGAAAACGTACCTTGGATGCGAATGCGGCACCGATCGATCGCGAAATAGCGCAAGGAAGGTAAGGAATGGGTAGCAAAAGACTCCTTGGTTGTTTCCACACCTTTCTCACAAAATTAAATAGGTTTTTGTGTGAATAACCCAAGGCCTGAGCCTATTTATGGCCGATTTAGTGCCATCGGAAATAGCCCACCGGAAACACCGGGTATGCTTCCAGTGTCTATTTCCGGTGAAGTAGAAATTGGGTTTTTGGCCTCTATTTTGCCCACCAAAAATACCACTGATATTTCTGATGGATTAAACCATATTTCTATTGGTTTGACTCCTTGTTTCCAGTGGATTCATTTGAAAAATAAATCATGTTGATTTTTTCAAAACCTAAGTTTTATTTGGGTTCTTTGATGGTGTGCCTCTTTGGGATGTGTGCGTGATCGGATCTTAATATGTGTGGACCCTACTTATGCATGCCCTAACCCTAATTTTTCCAATTGTGTATGTGTGGGACCCACTTTGTATGCGTGTGTTCCAATTACATGTAACCTTGTTTATGCATGTGTACTAATCAGATTCCTTCACAGGAATCATGTCACGCCAAAACACCCAATACCACTCCCAATCACGTCCGTCACCTCCTGCTGCCCCTATATGAAATCGGGGTAGACCCTGCAATGTGCCACCATCTCCGCCTGTACTTACGGCCCAGGATGTGGCATCCATCATGAATAACATGACGTGGGAAGTGGAAGAAAGGAAAAACCAGTTTATGGCCGGGATCGATAATAGAATCCAAGCGGCAATGGAAGCCTGGAATGCACCACTCGCATCTCCTACTCCATCGGCACCCATTCTAATACTCGTTGGATCGGCTACCCTTCAAATATCTAGTGGGGCACAAGTGTATGGGTATGTGCAAGACCCGATGCTGGAACAAGCTCAAGCCCAGGTAGAGGGCTAGATAGACTTGACAAAAATGATGGAGAAGTTTCAACAGCTTAGACCCCCATGTTTCTCCAAGGTGAAGGCAGTTCTAGAATGGGAGACTCCCAAGAGTGTAGCAGGTATACATAGTTTTCTGAGATTGGTCAGATACTATAGGAGGTTTATCGAGAACTTCTCTCGCATTGCTACTCCGATGACCCGACTCACATAGAAGGGTGTAAAATTTGAGTGGTCTGATGCTTATGAGAGAAGCTTCAAAGAGCTAAGGCAAAGGTTGGTATCGGCACCAGTTTTGACTATTCCGATCGGTACAGCTGGTATGGTTGTTTATAGTGATGCCTCCAAGCTGGGATTGGGTGTATTGATGCAACACAGAAAAGCCATTACTTATGCATCCCGTCAGTTAAAGGATTATGAGAATAACTACCCCACCCATGATTTGGAGTTGGCAGCTATCATTTTTACACCAAAAATCTGGAGACACTACCTGTATGGCGAGAAGAGTGAGATCTTCAGTGACTATAAGAGCCTTAAGGACTTCTTCACCTAAAGGGAGCTCAACATGAGGCAGAGGCGTTGGTTAGAGCTGATGAAGGATTATAATTGTACGATCCACTATCACCCAGGAAAGGCCAATGTTGTAGCTGATGCACTTAGTCAGAAATCCCAGTCACTAACTCTTGCATCACTGACCACCAATGGGTATCTCTTAGAGGAGGCTAGGAAACTAGACTTAGAACTATTAGAAGAGGGTGTCACCTTGTCAATATCGGCATTGGTGGTTCAACCTAGTCTGGTGGATAGGATCACTGCAGCTCAGGTTACTGATGCAGAGTTGCAGAAACTAATAGTAGAATGCCAGGAAGGAACCCAAAAGGACCCAGATTTCTCGGTGACTGAAAGCGGTATTCTCAAGTTCAAAGGGAGGTTGTGTGTGCCCAGTGATGGTGATTTGAGAGACACAGTTTTAAGAGAGGCACATAGCTCTCCATACTCCAGTCATCCCGGTAGCACTAAAATGTATAAGGACCTCAAAGGCTCCTACTGGTATAAAGGAATGAAGAATGATGTGGCCACGCATGTGTCTAGATGCCTCACATGCCAGCAAGTCAAGGCTAAGAGATAGAGGCCCCATGGGTCATTACAGTCCCTACCTATTCCGGAGTAGAAATGGGAGAATATTACCATAGACTTTGTCACAAGCCTATCTCGTACACAGAAGGGTATGGATGCCATATGGCTAGTTGTGGACCGCTTGACCAAGGCAGCTCACTTTATCCCAATCAAGATTACATTTTCTATAGACAAATTGATTAAGTTGTATGTCGATAACATCATCAGGTTGCATGGGGTACCAATTAGTATCATCTCTGATTGAGATCCCAGGTTCACTTCCAAGTTTTGGACCTGTGTGTAGAAGGCCATGGGCACACAATTACCTTTCAGTAGTGCCTTTCACCCTCAGACTGATGGTCAATCGGAGAGGACTATTTAGACATTGGAGGACCTTCTTCGAGCATGTGCCTTGGATATGAATTATAGTTGGGATGAGCACATTTTCCTTATTGAGTTCTCCTATAACAATAGTTATCAGGCCACCATCGAAATGTCTCCATTTGAGGCAAAGTATGGCAGGAAGTGTCAGACTCCACTCTATTGGGATGAGGTTGGTGAGTGGCATATTTTGGGTCTAGACTTGATATAGGCTACCAGTGAGAAGGTGAATGTGATCAGAGAAAGGATCAAGGTAGCTCAATCCAGGAAAAAAATCTATGCAGATGTTAGGAGGAAACATCTGGAGTTTGGTGTTGGAGATAAGTTGTTCTTGCGGATCTCCCCAGTTAAAGGGATGATGCGGTTCGGCAAAAAGGGAAAGCTTAGTCCAAGGTTTATGGGACCGTATGATGTACTGGAGAGGATCGAACTGGTAGCTTACTAGATAGCTTTGCTCCAGAGTTGGAAGGTACACATGATGTCTTCCATGTATCTATTTTGAGGACGTACATTTCTGACCTGACTCACATCTTGACTTACATACCCCATGAGCTAGATGAGGACTTTGCCTATGTGGAGTATCCGGAGAAGATTGTTGATCGGAAGGACCTTGCTCTTTGCAATCACACTATTTCCTTCATCAAGGTGAAATGGATGAACCCCCCCGAATAGGAAGCATCCTAGGAGCGAGAAGATGAAATGATGAAGCGGTATCCTGATTATTTGATTTGCCAGGTACATTCAATTTTGAGGACAAAATTCTTGTATGATGGGGGGATGTCACACCCGTGCCCTAATCCGGTCTAATTTAAACTATTGTGATAGGTCTCGGATTAGAGATTAAACGTACGATCTAGTTTTGGCTCTCGGCTGCACATTACCGAAGGGGTAGAGATGACCCCACATGTTCGTGCATTGCATGTTTATCTAACTGGAGGGGATTCATACCTTCCGATTGCAGACGGTAAGTGACCCAACTCTCCACACTTGATTTTCAGTATGCATCATAATCATCAAAAAGCCTTGGGCATGTCCTAAGGCAACCACCCATACGAGACCAACCATGGGACAACAAGCTGTCTTGATCACCAGAAACAAGCCATCGGAAGCAGCTTGGGCATGAATCTAGTGCCTGTTTTTGGTGGGTCCATTGGCTACTATCAAGATTCCAATGCCCATGGGTCCCCCCACTCGCATCGTAAATGGTACCGGATGACCCCAAATCATCCTCCACACCATCCTCTTGATGTGAACACCTTATGGACCTAAATGTATGGGTCCTCGTGCCCCAAAAATCATTTTAACCTATTGGTTCAAAAGAGGCCTAAACCAAACAGACCCTTAGGCCCAACTTAAGTTATAAGTTAGGAAATGAGGATTCATTTCCTCATTTCCATTGTGCCCAATGTAGGAGAGGAGAGAAAGAGGAGAGGAAGAAGAAGAAGAGGAAGGTGAAGGGGATTGAAGGCCTACCTTGGTGTCGGTTGTCGCCTTGTTGCCAGAATCGCTATAGGAGGTAAGTGCAACCTCCCATGCTACTCTCTTTCTTCATTCTGACCTAGACAAAGCTAGGTATGGATAGAATCTTGGTGTACACACCATGTTAAGGTTGTAGGATGCGTATTCTACCCTCCCAGTGTTGTTACTGAGCTCGAACCAAGCTTGGTGAGCTCTGACAAAATGTAATGCGAAAAGACCAACTAGAGTTTCTATCATTCGATCGACGTATCTCCCAAATGGCTCGGTGGAAATGGAATTTTTCTTGTCTTAGAATAATGCTAGGGACATCCCCTACAAACTCCATGGAATAAATCCCGACAATCGGGCCCGAGCCAAAAAGCCCCAAATTGGTTGGACTGCCCTATACTCCACTGAAAATAGTCCATCAGATCCACTGGGTTTGTTTTCGGTGGCATATTTCCAGTGGACATGGAGCCTAATGTGCTTTCTGTCACCTCCACCGGAAACAAGTTTGATATTTCCGATGGAAGTACCCTATTTTCGATGGTTGTTTCCAATGACATTACTGTCATTGGGAGACAGTGTCTATACACTTTGGGGGTGACCTGTATGGGTCCCTCCTGATGTTTTTGATGCGTAATGATGTACGATTCCCTTGTGTCTAGGATAGTGATGCGCACGTGCCTCGAAGCCAGAATTGAATTGATCGATCGGTGGCGGTACTTGAACCCAAACACGATCGATCGTAAAACAGGTGAGGGATGGACTGCATTTATTTTATTAAATGTTTATTAATTATTTAATTGCTCAAATGTTTAGAATTATATGTTTAATTGAAATTGTAATTTTACGATCATGATATGAATTGTATGGAAATGTATGATGGGATCCTGTGTGGCTAAGGTGGTACCAGTACCGTGATCTCCGTGTGTTTGGATGGGTGTGTGTGAGGTGAAATCCGATGTGGCCGAGGTGGTACCAGTGTCGTGATTGCCATATGCATGTTGCATTCATGCATTGATTATGTGCATTAGAGTTAGTTGTAGTCACGGGTTACACTTTGTGGCCAAGGTCTCGCTGGTATCGTGTGCCCCGGGATGACATTTGGAAATGGATACGCTTCATGACGAGGTCTTACCAGTGTTGCGTAGTCTATACTCGACTGCTATTTGCATGCTAGATTAGGTAAACGGTCTTAGGTTACACTTTGTGGCCAAGGTCTCTCTGGTATTGTGTACCCGGGGCTACATTTGGAGATGGGTTACACTTTATGGCGAGGTCTCTCCGGTATCGTGTAATCCATACTAATGGCATCATTATGAAGGCATATAGTATATATATGGTTAGGTATTACTCCCTATGCTACGCACCCTCACCAACAGCGGTTACGGTGTTGGATAAACCATTGTGGTATGTTTAATGAGCCTTCCTGAAATGCCACTCTCATGGTACTATGTGATTGTTGCTGGAGACGGGAACCTGTCCGGCATGGCCGATGTGTTACCAGTGTTGTGACTTCCAGGAGGGAGTTATCAGGGTTCTTGTGGGTGACCCATGAATGCATATGGGGACCAGCAGGCTTCTAATTATGGCTAGGGTTTGTATCGCTATGTAGTCAGTGTCATTTTCGAGACAAGGGATACAGCCTAATGCACATAGTAGCATTTACCAGACTTAGTTTCTATTGTTAGGTGGATAATAAAAAAATGAACTGCATCACGAGCATCGTGGACTATGTGTTTAATTTTTGTAATCATGCATCATAAATTATTACTGCTATTATCTTGCTTGGATGTGTTTGCCCCACCCCTCACTGAGTGAGTTAGAAAGCTCACCCCACGTATACACCCCTTTTTAGATAATGATGCAAGTACTGTGGTGCAAATGACGAGTGACCCAGTATCTTCTGGGTTGGAGTATGGTGTGAGCGACTGGTGGATGCCAGAAGCGGAGGAGCACGATCAAGACTGTGCTTGCGATCACTGTGTTTTTGACGCACCGTGAGATTGTACATCATCTTTCGATACTTTTGGATATAGTTGTGGATTGTATATTTTCTTGAGATTATATTATATGTCATAGATGAATGTAACAACATAACTCGGTTATTGTTATTATAATACCATTAGATGTTTTTCCATTTTATTTATAATTCCTCTACTATACTCTGATTCCGCTGCTTATACTGGTTTATGATGTGAGATTATGAAAATGTTAAGGTACTGCTATCAAAGATCCTAGTAGGCTTGTAAGATAGGTACGTGTCTTACTCACACCGCCGGTATTCCTAATGATAAGTTAGGATTGCTGGGAGTGGGGTGTGACAAATACGAGGGATTGGGATCATACAAAAGGGGTTTAGAGTTGTCACCTAGGATTATGGGCCTAGAACCCTGGGTTGGGCCCAATTCTTGAGAAAAGGGCCCAAAAGTTGGTCTGGTCCACAGATTTAAGGTACGTGTAAGGTTGTAGAATTGGGAAGGTGTTAGGCACCCAATCTACTCGGTTCAACCTATCTTCCTACTAGATGCTTGAGAATGAACATTTTTCATAATTATTTCTATTCCACATGCATGACTAGGTTATCATACATATATACATTGATTGAATTTAAATAATTATGTACACTAAAACAAGGCCAATATAAAAGCTACATTATGTTAATTCGAGAAAGAAATTATACCTGAGCTTGTCCCTTGTTTTGGGTCAAGAGGGGTGTTAGTGCTGGTTCGAACTTTCTTGTGGATTATCCTGGCTCAGGGGAAGATGATCTTGACCTCTAACTTCCTTTTTTGAGAGATGCTAACTGTGGTAATATTCAGACAGAGTTTCGGCTAGGAATAGTTACTTTCGGTTTTGAATTTCGGTCGAGCTTCGATTAGGGAAGGCTACTTCTAGGCTTAGGTTGAGGTATCACTTCTGTAGAGCTTTCGCTAAGGATTGGCTACTTCCATATTTTGGCTGAGGTGGCACTCCGAGAAAGCTTCCGCTAGGAATAGGCTATGGGAGGGCCAAGATGAGGTGGCACTCCGGTAGAGTTTTCGCTAGGAATAGTCTATGGGAGGGCTAGGCTGAGGTGGTACTTCAGTAGAGCTTCAACTAGGAATAGGCTATGGGAGGGCTAGGCTAAGGCTTGAAGAAATTCGAATGATTGAAGAACTTCGAAGGCTCAAAGAACACTTTGAATCTTATGAAGATTGTTTTGAAGACTTGAAGAACTTCAAAGGAGGAGGAGAGGAGAGAGGGCAGAGCTTCTCTACAAAGGGCGCTCACTAGGAGGCTTGAGTGTGAAAAATCAAAGGGAGCAGGGGGTATTTATAGATTTTTTGGGCTAACGGGGGGAAATGGGGATTTCCTTGGCCAATGGGGTAAAAAAGTAGATTTTCTTGGCAAATGGGGTAAAAAAGTAGATTTTGGGGCCAATGGGGTGAAAGATGGATTTCTTTGGCCAATGAGATAAAAAGATGCTTTTCTTGGCCAATGAGGTGAAAAGATGTTTTTTTTTTGCCAATGGAGAAAAAAGATGATTTTTTTACCAATAGAGTGAAAAATATGCTTCTTTGGCCAACGAGAAGTCACGGTGTAGGTTTGCTAGCGGGGTGGTGAGGAGTACATAAGCGGGTGAAGAGAATCCCATCACAAATCTGATCATCGGAGTGAGAATGTTGGTCACTGGAGGGAAACACGGGCGAGCACAAGGCTACATGCACGATAGGCGGGGGGCGCATGCATGATAGGTGGGGTGCCTGCATGCATGCGGGGATGCACAGCAGCAGCCGGAGGTGCGTGGAGACAAGCAGGGGTGCACGAGGTGGTGCGTAGTGTAACACCCCGAAATCCCACCTCTTTACATTGACTGTGAATAGGCAAAAGTAATAGGCTGGAGAGGCCAACACTAGCTTGGTTGGCAGCAGTGGAGTACCAGGAAGGAAAGAATGACCCAACATGTACCTGTGCCTTCTGCCAACAATGTTAAAGAAACGGCAAGAAAAATGAGCCAACAGATAATTATTAACCTATCATAAGGGTTAGTAATAAAAAGAGACTAAATAGACTCTAAAATAGTAAATCTGGCTTAACAGGCTGGAGAGTTCTGGAAATGACAGGCCAGCCTATTGAGTGGACAGAATGGTCAGGTTTGACCGAATGGGTCCCATTCTTGGAGTCTTGACATGTGGACCTATTTCTATGGGTCTGATGTGACTAAAAAAAATTAATAATAAAATAATAAAATTAAAAAAATATAAAATAAAAATAGATACCTATAAATATTAATAATATAGTAATATAGGTCATATAGTACCATATATACATATATATCTATCTATGTATCCTATAAAAGTACATAGTTTTAATTTTTTGCAAACTTTTGAAACAGACAAAAATGCCCTATCTCATCTTAAATGATTCTCTCACTGATACACTCATACACCCATTGGTCCATTACTTGAAACCTCTCTCTGTGTGCTTGAACCGTCACGGCCTCCCCTGAAGAATCCCTCCGCAACACGGCACCTCCCTCTCCCCACCACATATGTCTCTCTCCCCTTTCATCTAAAAAAAATAAGTTACGCTTAACATAACTCGTGCCACCGTTGTTACCATCTCCATCACCCAAGTTTCTTTCTGACAGTGCAATGACCTTTCATTTGAAAAGAAAAAACGCCCTTAATGTAACTTGTAACACCGCTCCATCCATTGCGACCCTGCTTCCCTCTTACTGCAGGGTTGGTAATGAGTGCACTGACCTTTCATATTCGATCTTGCCTTATAAACCTTTTGAATTGCTCTTACATAAACACCCTCTCTTGCAAATCTGATATGATCTTTGATCACTTGGTATTCAACCCTTCTTCATCACTATCTCTAACTTTGTTTCATGGTTTTAGGTTGAAGAAAGCAAGAGTGCTTCGTAAATGTTAATCAAAGCTGAAACGAACAGGTATTGGGCAAAAGAATTATTAATCTTTTTCTCTTTCCCAATCGTCCTACCCTGTCACTAAGAGTGCTCTTGATTCTTCAATCGGGTCACGAACATCTGTTACAGGTAAGCTCTCTTTAGAGATAGATTTTTTTTTTTTTTGGGAAAATAGGTCTCTCTATTAGTGAACGGAATGGTTTGAGATTTCGATTCATCGGAAAGGGGGTTCTCTTGTTTGGTTGAAGTTCATGATGAATCAATTCAATGTCTCCAATTTCTTTGTCTTTAATCTCAGGTCAGAACTTTCCTGTGCTTGCTAATCTAATTTTTTGTTACTTCTGGTCCTTTGAAATTGTTCTTTGGGTGTTTCTTCATTGTTTCCATGTTTCTACTACCTATGAAATTAGTTATACAGATTAATTTATTTCGCTTGCAGAAACAATTTAATCAATTCGTTTCTGCTTGGAATTTTTTGGTAAGATATTCCTTCGCTGGAAGTGGGTCGTCCTGGTGAGTTTGGTATTAAGAATAACTCAATTTTTTTGACTTCTGAAAAAAGGGATCATGAGAACAGATCTGGGTGCACACTTCCGCTAGATCCTTTTTTGAAGATTTATTATGAGTTTTATCGCTCTCTGTCAGTTGCTTCTTTGAATACAATAGAAGGCAGACACAAAATATTTATTCATAATTAAATCATAGAAATCCTATTGCCATAATGACTTTAATTTTTGAAATCTTGGCAGAATCTTGTGTGATGACCTATTCCCAGACCTAAATTTAATTCAGAGAATGCATGCTAAACATAGCCTAAACTATGAATTTTCTTATAAGACTTCACATCATTAGGTTGACATTTTAATGGTTTGTTATTACTGCGATGTTAGGTGTATCAAAGGAACTTAAAGAGTTACTGAAGTGGCTGAGTATTTTGTTGTTTTTGTTGTTTGGAATGGCTGTAGTTCATGTTATGGATTCAAATTTAGATATGATTATAGAAAAATTAGGATTAACTTAACTTGTCAAAGAGAAAGAAAAAACAAAAGGAAGGGGAGAGAAGTGTTCAGGAGAAACACACCCCCCC
>NW_024868547.1:43038-90458 GCF_013358625.1 Macadamia integrifolia | reverse complement strand
AATTCTTAGATGACGAATGGTTAGGACGTTATTTTAGATACATATGTTTAGGACGGTAATTAGAATTAGATCACAATCATTAATCAGTTCACTTTCGCATTATTAAAAGAAATAAAAAATAAAGTGACTGCTCTCCCTGTGTTCGACCCGTAGCTACACTGATCCGTACGCTTGCGGTTACATTTTAAATCTCAACAAGTTTTTGGCGCCGTTGTCGGGGAGACAGTTCCATGTTATTTTTCACTTTCTTTTGGTAAATCGGAGTGCTTTATTTGCTTTGCTTTATATTTTTTCTTTTTTTTTTATTGAATTCCTGAGAATAACAACTTGCAATAATAGTTGTATCAGTGGAGGTCACCATGCCTCACAGTATGATAAAGACAGGTTTCGCCCTGTAGCAGTACCTCAGGAATTGACCTGAGCAACCCCGGATCCTTGTCGGTAAACTCCCAAAAAGCAAAAAAAAAAAAATAAAAAATAAATAAATAAAAAAATCAAAAAAATCAAAAAAATCATCAAAAAGTTTTGCTATCCATTCTTTTGTGCTTGTCTTACTTTAGTTGTGGAAAGTTTTTCTGTTGCATGAGTGTTAAGTGGGTACGTAATACTAAGAATCGGTTAGAAAGAAGAGATCCAACAAGTAGTGACCCTATACGTTTGCTCTCTCTAAAACCCTTCAATATGGGAGACCAACAGCAAAACCCTTCACCTAAATCTCTGAAAGATAGGTTCTACCCTGCTAGAACAGCCCAACCTTCCTGTATAGTTCTACCACAAGCCCAGGGCAATAATTTTGAACTCAAATCTCAATACATCACTATGTTGTCCCACTTCCATGGGTTGACCTCTGAGGATGCATACCTATTTCTAAGGGAATTTAAAAAGGTATGTGTTCTAATTAAGATCCAACAGTTTTCTGATGATGCTGTTAAGCTTAGGTTTATCACTTTTGCATTGAAAGACCAAGCTAAGAAGTGGTTGTATGGATTACCCACAAATTCCATAACCTCATGGGAACAGTTCACAGTTGTCTTCCTTAAGAAGTTTTCCCCAACTCACAAGACCAATAAGCTTAGAAGTGATATCCTTCAGTTTAGGCAAAAGCCTAGTGAGTCATTTTCCAAACTTATGGAGAGATTCAAGGATCTACTCCAAGAATGCCCCCACCATGGCCTAGACCTATGGCATTTATGTCAAATAATTTATGAGGGTATTGATTACCCAACTAAACAAATGATAGAATCTATGTGCCCTGAGGGATTCACATCCTTTACAGATGAAGAAAAGGCATGGGAATTCTTACTTGACTTAGCTGACAAAACCCGTGAATGGGAATCAACCCAAGAGAGTGAAAGAACTATAAGAGGAAAAGGATATTTTGTGGATAAGGGATAGTAGCCAAGGAAGCCCATTTGGATAGCCTAATCAAGAGGATTGAGGCTATTGTTCCTAGAGAGTCATAGAAGAATGCCCTAACACCTCTGGGGGCACTTCTAATGATAGTGTTAATGCCTTATACCAGAATAATCCATATAGTAACACATACAATCCAGGATGGAGAAATCACCCAAATTTTTCTTGGAATCAGGGCAACCAAGCAGGACCTTCCAATTTCTATAATCAAGGTCAACCTGTTGACCCCAAAGGCCTCCCTTTGCACAACAATCTTTTTCTCAAAATTCTTTTCCTAGGTCAAATGTAGGACCTCAGGCGAGTTTTCCTAGGGCCCCTCTTCTATCATCTTATCAGCAACCCCCTGGGTTTACCAACACTGGAGAGGCAAGTAGAATAAATGACTTGGAAAAAAATATGGCCCTCCTCATGACAAGCCATCAAAATCTTACGAGAGAACTTACCCAAGTTGTCTCAATTATGCATGAGAGGAAGAAGGGAACTTTACCCAGTCAACCAGAGCCTAACCCTAGGCATCATCAAGCCTTTTAGTTTACAAGGACCAACTAATGCACCACTGAATATAGTGCAAGGTCAGACTCAACAAGGGCCCTCTAACCAATGTAATGTTGTTTATGCCCTTAGGAGTGGTAGAGAGTACCTACAGAGCGTTCCTAAATCTTCCCCATCCATTACTCCTGTTAACTCTTCTTCAGTTGAGGACACAAATGTGCCTCTTGTTCCAGGTTCGTCTGATGAACCTAAAGATTTTTCTGAAACTAAAGATGATTTGGTTGAGGAAACCAAAATGATTCTTCTGAACAAGGGCAAATCCCTAGCAGTCCTTATGTTCATCCTGTCCCATTTCCTAATCGCTTGGTAAACAAAAAGAAGACTGCTTCCATGGACAAAATTTTAGAAGTCTTCAAAAAGATAGAAGTAAACATCCCTCTTTTGGATGCCATATCCCAGATCCCCGCCTATGCAAAGGTACTGAAAGATTTGTGTACTCACAAACGTATCACTAGTGTGCCCAAAAAGGCGTTCTTGGCAGGTAACATTAGTTCCATAATTACTCAGCCTATAGCAGCCAAGTATAAGGATCCAGGGAGCCCTACCATATCTTGTGTCATAGGTAACACCTATATTGAGCATGCTTTACTTGACCTTGGCGCAAGTGTGAATCTTTTACCTTACCATGTGTACAAGCAACTAGGATTGGGAGAATTAAAAGCCACTGGAACTACTCTTCAGTTGGCAGATAGATCTGTTAAGATTCCTAAAGGGATGGTTGAGGATGTCTTACTAAAGGTGGGGGAATTTATTTTCCCTATTGATTTCATTGTGTTAGATACTAAGCCCTTCTCAACCAAGGATGAGATCCCAATAATTCTAGGAAGACCATTCTTGGCTACCAGTAATGCATTAATCAATTGCCGAAATGGTTTCCTAAGATTATCTTTTGGTAACCAAACTGTTGAGTTTAACTTGTTTAGGATTGGCAAGCAACCACATATGGAAGAAGAGATCAATATGCTTGAGGATTTTCTGGATTTTTCCTATGATTTAGTTACCAACTTTGATATTGATTTTGATTCAGAATTCCAACAGTATATGGATGAGTTGGATGATAAGAGTGAAAATTTCTTTTCTGAAGTCTTGAGTCTTCACACACTTGAGGAGCCCTTAGGACCCCTTTCCAATTCTATTCCCAAACCTTCCATAGTTGAGCCCCCTAAGCTAGATCTTAAGGAGTTGCCATCTAATTTGAGATATGCTTTCCTAGGGCCTGACCAGTCTCTTCCTGTAATAATTTCTTCAAATTTGACTTCTAGCCAGGAAGAGGAGTTACTTAAAGTGTTAAAAGATAATAAGGAAGCCCTAGGTTGGACCATGGCTGATATCAAGGGTATAAGCCCTTCTATTGTGCAACATCATATACATCTTATGGAGGATTCCAAATCATCCACGGAACCCCAAAGAAGAGCTAACCCAGTGATGATGGAAGCTATTAAGAAAGAGATCCTAAAGTGCTTGGATCATGGAATAATTTATCCTATTTCTGGCAGCCAATGGGTAAGCCCAGTTCATGTAGTGCCTAAGAAGTCTAGTGTGACTGTAGTTCCTAATGCCAATAATGAGTTGATCCCTACCCGTGTCCAAACAGGATGGCGAGTGTGCATAGACTACAGGAAGTTAAATGCGGCAACCTGGAAGGATCACTTCCCATTGCCATTCATTGACCAGATGTTAGAGAGGTTAGCTGGACATGAATACTATTGCTTTCTTGATGGATATTCCGGCTATAACCAAATCCCAATTGCTTTAGAGGACCAACATAAGACCACTTTTACATGCCCATATGGAACATTTGCTTACAGGCGTATGCCCTTTGGGCTTTGCAATGCCCCTGCTACGTTCCAACGATGCATGATGAGCATTTTTTCTGACATGGTCCAAAAGATTCTTAGAAGTATTTATGGATGACTTTTCAATTCATGGGAATTCCTATTCTGAATGTCTTCATCATCTTTCCCTAGTTTTGAAAAGGTGCATATCTAAGAATTTGGTTTTGAATTGGGAGAAATGTCATTTTATGGTTAAATCTGGTATTGTTTTAGGCCATGTAATATCCAAGGAGGGAATTAAGGTAGATAGAGCCAAAGTGGATTTAATTGATAATTTACCACCTCCTCAATCTGTTAAGGATGTTCGGTCTTTTCTAGGGCATGCAGGCTTCTACAGAAGGTTTATTAAGAACTTTAGTCAGTTAGCCCGACCTCTCACCTCATTACTTGTCAAAGATCAGACTTTTGAGTTTTCCAAAGAGTGCCTAGAATCCTTCAAGCAACTTAAGAAGGAGTTGACCAATGCACCCATTGTTCAACCACCTGTTTGGACTGAACCTTTTGAACTGATGTGTGATGCTTCGGATTTTGCCATAGGAGCAGTTTTAGGTCAAAGGATTAATAAGTTGCCCACTGTCATTTACTATGCTAGTAGGACCTTAAATGATGCACAACTCAATTATACAACCACTGAAAAAGAATTTTTAGCTGTTGTGTTTGCATTAGAAAAGTTTCGGTCTTACTTAGTTGGTTCACATGTGGTGGTGTATACTGATCATTCTGCCCTCAGATACCTAGTTCAGAAGAAGGATGCCAAAGCCCGTCTCATTAGGTGGGTTTTACTTTTGCAAGAGTTTGATTTAGAAATTAGGGATAAGAAAGGAGTTGAAAACCTAGTTGCAGACCATTTATCCCGGCTTCCCAATTCCTTGACTGTTGATTCTCCAGTCAACGAGAACTTTCCAGATGAACAATTATTTGCAATGTCCAGTGAACCATGGTTTGCTGACATTGTCAACTTCTTAGTTTCAGGTGTGACTCCGGATCACTGGTCCACCCAAGATAAGTATAGGTTTCATTCCCAAGTTAAGCACTTTTTCTGGGATGATCCTTATTTGTTTAAGATATGTCCAGATCAGATTATCCGACGATGTGTTCCTGATCATGAGCAACATTCCATTCTCTCTTTTTGTCATGATCATGCATGTGGTGGACACTTTGGACCTAAGAAGACTGCCGCAAAGGTTCTCCAATGCGGATTTTATTGGCCCACTCTTTTTAGAGATGCTTTTGATTTTTGCAAGGCTTGCCCTGCCTGCCAGTCTTTTGGCCGTATCAATAAAAGGAACATGATGCCCCTCAACCCTATTTTGGTAGTTGAGATCTTTGATGTATGGGGCATCGATTTTATGGGACCATTCCCTAATTCCTTTGGGAATTTGTACATACTTTTGGCCGTTGATTATGTTTCTAAATGGATAGAGGCCATACCTTGTAAATCTAATGATCACAAAGTGGTGGTCCAGTTTCTCAAAGAGAACATTTTTTCCCGCTTTGGTGCACCACGTGCAATAATTAGTGATAGGGGTACTCATTTTTGTAATCGGCCTTTTGAGGCCTTAATGAAAAAGTATGGGATCACCCATAAGTTATCTACCCCTTATCACCCTCAAACTAGTGGCCAAGTGGAGGTGTCTAATAGGCAGATCAAACAAATCTTGGAGAAAACTGTTAATCCCAACCGTAAGGATTGGTCCCTTAGGCTCATTGATGCCTTGTGGGCCCATCGGACTGCATTCAAGACCGACCTTGGTCAGTCTCCCTACCGTTTGGTGTATGGAAAAGCTTGTCACTTACCAGTTGAGTTGGAGCATAAGGCCTTTTGGGCCATTAAGAAGCTTAACTTTGATTTGTCTGATGCGGGAATTCATCGTAGGCTCCAACTATCTGAGTTGGAGGAACTTAGGAATGATGCCTATGAAAGTTCTAGAATTTACAAGGAAAAGACCAAAGCTTTCCATGATAAACACATTCTGCGTAAATCTTTTGCAATTGGTGATAAGGTCTTATTGTACAACTCTCGATTGCATCTTTTTCCTGGTAAGCTTAGATCCCGATGGGATGGCCCATTTATTGTTCATAATGTATATCCCCATGGGGCTGTGGAGATTTTGAATCCAGGAACAGGGGTAATTTCGAAGGTTAATGGTCAGCGTTTGAAACCGTTCCTCGAGTTTCCCACTACTAGTAGTGAAGAGGTCATGGATCTCCATGAACCTCTTTACACTGATGACTAACTGTTATTCAGGTATGACCCCCTTGCATTGTCTTTGTTTTTAATTCTTTCCATGCATTGAGGACATTGCATGACTTAAGTGTGGGGGAGGGAAACCAGTTTTTTTTTTTTTTTTTTTCTTTCACTTTGTTTTGTTTGTTTTTCTTTTTATTTTTGAGCTTGCTAAGGATGAAGTCTTACTTTGGCTTTTGGCTAATGATCAGACCATTCGGATGCTTGATGTATGAAAATAAAAGTTTTGACAAAGGTACCCATTTTGAACGTATAAAAACCCTGTTGAGAAGAAAGAAACAAGCATGTGTCTTGAGATGAGACTTTCTTTTGAAAAATAAGAGACCCCTGTTTTATGGTGATGGACCATATGTAAGTCTGTGGGTTCTGTAAGTCTGTGGGTTCCTTGTATTTTTGATTTGGAGTTGAGACCTTCTTTTTAATTTGGCATGGGTTGACAAATGCACAATTTTAAATGAAATGTGAAATGTGGTATAAAGAAGAATAAGAGTTGATTCCCTTGGAACTAGACAGGGCATTGCGCCTCAGGAAGCGTGGTGTCTTGATCAAAATTCATTGGGAGGAAACTTCTGAAGTAACTCTAGCATCACTGCCTTTGTGGACATATACAAAAAGCGAAGCTACATAGTAACTTGGGTGTCTGGTGTTTGCTCCACCATGTCATTCAGGCCAAAAGTAGTGGAGTAGAATAGAGTTTATTAGTAGAAAAAAAAAAAGAGAAAAAAAATGTGCAAATGTCATTATTGCTTGGTAACATGTTTGGTCAAAAACACTCCAACGCCTTAGTCATTGGTTCCCTATTTCTTCACAAGTGGTTTTGCCTTAAGATAAGGATGTTTTGGAAGAGACGAGGTGGAGTTCCAAATTAAGAAATATGCTAGTGCCTGGAATTGATAAAGGGTAATAAAAGTTCAAGTGTGGGGGTTCCTTGTAAGAGGAATTATCTTTGCTCCGGATCGGTATGAGCCTTACCTTTAGCCAAAGTTGGGATTTGTTTATTCTGAATTTTGGGTGTATATTCACTGCAAACACCCACGAGACACAACTCGTCCACTAGGGGTGACCTAGGGGTTTAAAGGCTTGTTGCACATGCTAAGTGCAACCGTGATTCCTACGAAAGTGAGTTAGGTTTTTTTTTATCTTTATTCTTTTTCTTTTTGTTTTGCTCGAGGACTAGCAAAGTCTAAGTGTGGGGGAATTCTGATGAGCACATTTATGTGTGAAATCTAGGGTAGTAAAACATGCATTTTACATATTTAGAATGGAGCTACCTTGGGTTTTACTCTCTTTTTGCAGGTTTTATATTTTCAAGGCCTTAAGGACTATCGGGAGCTATATCTTCAATTTTACACGTAAAGAGGTCCTATTTCTTTCCATGGTTGCGAAGAGGATGAAATTCTGAGCAAGATGGACGTGTTCAATTAAAAGTACACATTCGTTTGGTCACCCGTACAAATGATTATTCTTTTTCGGGTCAGAAAAAGAATAATGGATCAGAACTGAACCGAGATGCAGAACCAGCCCGTTTGCAATTGTCCCAGAGGTACAAGGAATACTCCAAATGCCAACAAGGATCGATGGACCACATCCTTAAGTGATTAAAGATTTGTTTTTGGTAACAACAGCTACCTAGCTTAGTTGGTGAGCTATGGTGTACAAAATTCCCTTGCTCACCAAGAGGTCTCAAGTTCGAATCTCATGGTTGTTTTTTTTAGAGGATTTTGTTGAAGATTTCCTGCTTTTCACTCACTTAAAGCACTAAGGGCATGGAGGGGATTTCCACATCAAATTAGAAGCAAGCAAAATCGTGGAAGCAAGAAGAGAAGAAAAAAAAAAGGAAAGAAAAAAAAGGGAGAACCAAAGATTGTCCAAATCTTCTCTCTCCTCCACATCATCACCAAACCTCCACATCATCACCAAAGATTGTCCAAATCACACAAAGGAAGAAAAAAAAATCGTCCCTAGGAGAGAGAAAAAAAGAAGAAAAATAAATTAGAAAAAAAAAAGGAAAGAAAATAAGCAAAAAATTTTAGGAAATTTCTCAAAATTTATTTCTCTCTTCTCTCTCCTCCATCTTAGCACTTTTGGACTCAAAAGATCTCACAATCAATTGTGGGTTTCTCTCTTTTAGGAAATAAAAAATTGTTACCCTACCTCTCCATTCCCTATAAATACAACTCATGTAAGAGGAGGAGACACAATTCATTCTTCTTCTAGTTTTTTTTAGTTGCTCTCTATCTCCCTCTCTCACTCTTTGGTTTTAGTTCTTCTCTATTTTTGCTTTAATCACTTTTGTAATAGTTTTTTTTTTATTTCAATTAATGCAAGTACTCTTTTATTTTTATTCAGTTCTTTTTATGTTTATGATTTATGCAATTGAGTTGTAATTTTTTTAGTTATAGTTCTAGGCTTAGATCTAGGTGACAAGATCATGAGCTGTGGAGCAATTTTTTTTTCAAGTTCAAGCATTGATTCAAGTAAGTAGGCTCCTTCAGTAGTCTTCTCTCCCCCCTCTCATTCCTTCTTTTGACTACCCTTTCTTTCTTAATTTAGGATTTTTATTTTCAGTCGTTACATTATTGCTATCCCTCTCCCCCAAGGTTCATGGCTAGTGTATGTGTTGGCTTTGCCCCTCCTGGCCATAGAACCATCAATTTATTGTTTTTATTTTAATTGTCTCCCTTTCCCTAAAGTCAAGTAGAGAAACCCTTGTAAGAGTAACTCTCTGGTCAAGTAGGGAAGCTCATATTATGATGAATCCCTCGGGCTAAGTAGAGAAACCTGCTTGTGAGTCTCTCTCTAGCTTTATCCCCTTTCTTTTACTTTATTTTTATTTCAGCATTTTTTTCCTTTATTATTATTTTTTTTTAATTGCATGGGTTGTTTACTTTTAGTTATTTATTTATTTAATTTTAATTGTGTGGCTTGCGTCTTTAAATTCTTAGATGACGAATGGTTAGGACGTTATTTTTAGGACGGTAATTAGAATTAGATCACAACCATTAATCAGTTCACTTTCGCATTATTAAAAGAAATAAAAAATAAAGTGGTTGCTCTCCCTGTGTTCGACCCGTAGCTACATTGATCCGTACGCTTGCGGTTATATTTTAAATCTCAAACAATGTATTTACTAGGCAAGGCTTAACTATAGGGTATTGATATAAGTCCAAATTTACTATATTCTTTATTGAGTGCTTAGTGGGTGCTCACATGTAGTGGGTGCTATACATTGTACCAGCACTACGAATGCCATCTGAGCTTCGGCTTGAGAAAATTGAGTGTGGGTGCTCCTGACTGTGGGTGCAGTCAAAAGTAGTGTATTGAGTAGGTACGAAGCCTTTACAGTCACTACTCCGGGGATGTAGGCAAATTGCCAAACCTCATAAAAACCCTGTGTTGTGGGTACTTATTGTTTGTATTTTATATTGAAATGCGTAGAATGTGAAATGAGTGTGCACACTTGGAAGTGCCTATAAGAGACTGAGTGTGCATACGAGTGTGTGGAAATAGAGACAGGCATATTAAGTTTTTCTTGGCCAAACATCGGACAGGTTTTTGGGGATCAAAATTGAACTCACTGATTCACCCATCCTCTCAGTGACTGTCGAGTTACAACAATTAGTATCAGAACCGATACTCAATGACAGTTTGATCAACAACTGAGTGATTCAGAGACAGTGGCAGTGACAATATGGCATGTGAAAGCTATTCATGACATGCACCAAAGTTTGATGGATTTGATTTTATCTTGTGGAAGAGGAGAATGCAGTCGTACCTAGGTTCACTAGGTTATGATGTTTGGGCATCAGTTCTGATTGGGTACAAGGAACCTGAAGGAGGTCCGGTTGACAATGAAGCTAAGAAGGCTTATTGTTACAATCAGAAGGTTATGAATGCAATATTCTCAGCATTGGATAAAAGTATGATGGCTAAGGCAATGGATTGTGACTCAGCCAAGGATGTCTGGGGAAGGTTGAAGGGCATTTATGAAGGAGATGAAAAGATAATGAAAGCAAAGCTTCAGACTTTCAGAGGCCAGCTTGAAAGTCTACTAATGCAAGAGGGACAGAATATTGACACCTATATAATTAGGATAAATGAAGTGGTCAACTCTATTAGGGGTCTGGGAGCCAATCTACAGGATTCAGTTGTTTGTCAGAAAATCCTGAGATCTTTGTTGCCCAAGTATGACTCCAAGGTGTCAACTATTGAATAGACAAAGGACCTAGACACTATCACTCTTGATCAAGTGCATGGCACTTTCACAACTCTTGAAACGAGATGGAAAAAGGGAAAGTCCACTGACAAACAAGCTACTTTCAAGGCAATGAAAAACTTGAAAATCAAGGAGAAGACTAAGTTATCTGTGGAGGATACTGATGAGAGTGAAGATGAGGTTACAGCTCATTTCACCAGAAAGTTGAAAAGGGGAACAGGAAAATACAAGGACAAGTTACCTTTCAAATGCTTCAACTGTGGAACGGTTGGACATTTTACAACCAAGTGTCTTAACCAAGAAAAAATAGAAAAGTGACGTAGATGAAAGTGAAAAGAAAAGTCATTTCAAGTGAAAGAAGAAATTCTTCTTAAACAAATATAAGAAAGGTAAGGACAAGAAGAAAAGTTTGGTTTCTAAGAAATGCAGTGACACATCTGATACAGAGTCTGAAGAATCATCTAATGATGAAAATGATGAGGCTATGTTCATGGTCTCAATAGATATGGAAGAAAACAAAGAAGATTCTTCTAGTAAGGAAGATTCTACAGAAGAAGAAGAGAAAGATGAAAAATCACATTTAGAGGCGAAACTCACAGTTGCCCTTAGAGAGCTTAAAAGAGGAAGGAAGAAAGTGAAAAAGGTCATTCAAGACCTTAAGGGGCAAGAACAAATAGTTCTTAAATTGAGAGATCAAGCCAATAAGTTAAGGAAGACCTTAGATGATCTTGAGTATCAACTCTCACAGAAGACTATTGACTACAACACTCTTGAGTTAAAGAAAGTGGCTTTGAAAGCACAACTAGAGGAGCAATATGAGATTCTTGCACAATTTGATGGTTATGCAGATGAGCTAGCCTCATTAAAGGCTAGGTTGAAGACTATGGGAGAACTGCGATTGAGAGAGAAGACTTAAAAAATGAAGATGTTGAATATGACTCTATTCCAAAAGAGCATCCTAGCAGTAGGAAGCTTAATGACATCATCAATGCTCAAAGACCGACTCACATCAAATTTGAGCTTAGATTTATTGGGGAATCTTTCAAAAATACTAAGGCAAATGGTAAAGAAATAGTACATAATCCTATCAAAGTCAATGGTAGGAATGGTCAAAGAGGGAGGCATATGTTGCTACTACTTGTAATGTCAAGAGAGCAGTACAAAAAGATAGAGAGCAAACTGGTCCAATCAGAAGAGGAAATCCATCTATATTCTACAAGACTAACTATGCTAGACAACCACAGTTGGCAAAGCCAAGCAGGAGAGCAGAGAGCTATGGATATAGTCAAGATCAAGATCCTCAACAAAGACCTAGAGCATTTGACAACTTTAGAGCTTCTGATGGCAGATGAATCTGTGATGCAGAGGCACACCTTTCAAGGTTATTGTTACAAATGCAACACTTTTGGACACAAGATCTCAAATTACAAGTTCAACATTGGTCCAAGGAGTTATGTGGACAGAAATCTTTTTGCATCCCTCATGGAGGAAACAATTGAATGTTATAGATGCAACAACCTTGGACATATTGCAAGGAATTATAGAGTGTGTTTCCCCTACAAAGATAGGAGAACAGAGATAAGCAGAGAGTTTTTAGAAACATAGAAGATGATGAGATGGAGAGACAGTTCTCAAGACTAAAGAAATCAAAGAAATCTCAATCCGTCAAGAAAGTCTGGGTTTAGAGAAAGAGAGTAGAAGATGAAGAAGCTGTAGCAGCATTTGTTATTCAGAGAGCTTTTAAGGCTCAAGGAGACTCTACTCCATGGATTCTTGATAGTGGTTGCTCAAGCCACATGACAGGAGATAAAGAAAGGTTTGAACAATTACATGGCTTTGAAGGTGAATCTGTAAAGTTTGACAACAACAATGGTGCCAGAATTACAGGGTAGGGGTCCATAAGTCTGAACCATAAGAAGGTGAAATCCCTTGATGTCTTATATGTTGAAGGGCTCAAACACAATCTTCTCAGCATCAGTAAAATTTGTGACAAAGGGCATAAAGTAACTTTCACTAGTAAAGAATGTGAGATAAGAAAATCAAGTAGTGGAAAGTTTGTAGCTACTGGACAGAGAACTTCAGGGAACCTGTACACCTTGACAGAGTTAGAGAAAGATTCTTGCATGGTCAGCATAGATGAGGAGACATGATTGTGGCACAGAAGACTTGGGCATATTAGTTTCAAGAATCTTGCCAAGATTTCTTCGAAGAAGGCAGTAAGTTATGTTCCTGAGTTGAAGAAGTTGTCCAATCCTATATGTGCATCTTGTCAGAAGGGAAAGCAAACCAGAATCTCCTACAAGTCTAAGGAGTATTATTCCAGTTCTCCATTGTAGTTGATTCACACAGACCTATGTGGTCCTATGAGGACACCTATCACCTCAGGAGAGAGATACATCATGTTGTTTGTTGATGATCATTCAAGAATGGTGTGGGTGATGTTCTTGAAACATAAGTCAGAAGCTTTAGAAAGATTTAAGATCTTTAAGAAGCAAGTTGAAAATCAAACAGGAAAGAAGATAAAGTGTTTGAGATATGACAGAACAGGTGAGTACAGTTGGGATGATTTTGAAGAATATTGCTATAAGCATGGTATCAGGAGACAAACTTCAGCTCCAAGAACACCCCAACAGAATGGTGTTGCAGAGAGAAAGAATAGAACAGTGCAAGACATGGCTAGAACAATGTTAGTAGAGAATGACATGGGTAAAAAGTTCTAGAATGAGGCAGTTCCAACTGCAGTGTACATCCATAACAGATGTATGTTGAGACCTCATGAAAGCAAGACTCTATATGAAATCTAGTTTAGAAGAAGGATTACAGCAAGACACTTCAAGGTCTTTGGTAGCAAGTGTTATATCAAGAACACAACCCAAGATTTGGGTAAGTTTGATGATAGGGCTGATGAGGGTATATTTTTAGGCTATTCTACTTCAAGTAAGGCCTATAGATGCTATAACAACAGTCTTGAAAAAATTGTAGAGAGTGCTGATGTCGCAGTTGATGAAAAAAGAGATATTCCTTCAGGCTTAGGAAATGAACTTCTAGAATTTGAAGATCTTGATGATGAGAATAACTTGGTTGATAGTAGACCCAAAAGCAAAGATGAGGTTGATGTTGAACAGGCTGAGGTAGATTTAGATCAGCAAAGGAGATTCAACAGAGTTGATCAACAAAAAATAGATGAGTTAATCATTAGTGACCCCACTGTAGGTGTTTAGACTAGAAGAATGAATACCAACACCTACTCTCTTCTTTCGAAGATTGAACCAAAAACTGTTGATGAGGCAAGCAATGATGAGAGTTGGATGAAGGCCATGAATGAAGAACTTAATCAGATAGAGAGGAATCACACTTGGGATCTAGTCCTTAAACCAGTTGACAAGAATGTGATTGGTACTAAATGGATTTTTAGAAACAAACTCAATGAAGATGGTCAAGTGGTGAGGAACAAAGCAAGACTTGTATGCAAGGGGTAGGCTCAAGGGGAAGGCATTGATTTTGAGGAAACTTTTGCTCCAGTAGCAAGACTTGAAGCTATCAGAATATTCTTGGCTTTGTCAGTGTATAAGGGGTTCAAGGTCTATCAGATGGATGTCAAATCAGCTTTTCTAAATGGAAACTTGGAAGAGGAGGTTTACATAGAGCAGCCTGATGTGTTTCAACTGAGTGAAGACCCCACTCTTGTGTGCAGATTGAAGAAGGCATTGTATGGTTTGAAACAAGCTCCAAGGGCATGGTACTCAAGATTGGACTCTTACTTGTGCAAGTTGGGTTTCAAGAAAGGCTTAGTGGACAGTAATCTCTACATCAGAACTGAAGAAAGCAGTCAGTTTGTGGTGGTTGTATATGTAGATGATATCTGTTGGTGTATGATGTCTTGTATTCCGTCGCAGTTTAATCCAGGGAGTACTGGTGCAGCACCTAGACAGCCAGGACGGTGGTCCCTCAAACATCATGGTGTGGTGCCTCACCATATTGAGTCTTGATTGTGTGTAGCGCATGTGCATAGAATCTATAAAGAGATTCTCCATATCTTGATCTGAGCCAATCATATCAGATCGATTCTGATCTAACGGTCACGATTGATGGAGCTTTATTAAAGTTAGCTGACAGAGTACTGTGAAACTCGCTACACCAGCCAATCGGTGATCGACAACGTGTCTGACAATGTCAGTGCATACGTCATGATGATGTCATCTTTGACTTTGAAAGATTCAAATATAATGATTTGGATCTATTGTCCGTTGGTTTAATCGGACGACTTAGATTATAAGATCTTTTATATAAGATCTACGGTCAGATTTCGCCCCTGTGCTTGAGCCGCCGGCGTAGCCTACGCCACTCCTGCAAAGATTCCATTTTAGGCTATCTCATTGCTCCAACTTTAAATGGTTATATCTCCCTCATTTTAACTCGGATTTGGGTGAACCAAGTTGCTGCTTCTTCATTTTTTTTCAAGCCCTACATCATGGAAGCAAAAAAAAAAAAAAGAGTTTTGAGTGAAGGAAGACTACGATTTTGGCAAGAGAAGCTTCCTCCTCTTTGTTGGTCCTTGAATAAACATGAATACTTGATGATAAATGTTCTTAGGCCATTAAAGAAGGTAAAAGAGATGGTTGAGAGGTATTAATGATACATTAACTCAAAGTCAAGGAGGAAGAGAAGAAAACAAAGATGTGTTACTTTGAAGAGTAAGAAGCCAAGGAGAGAGAAGGTGTGAGCACCAAACTTGTCAATACAAGTTTCCAGTCATCCCAAGCAATCGGTTGTGAGATTCTCTAACCTTTGATTTATATTATATGCATGTATGTATGTTAGGGTTAGTTGTGGATGAATGTTTACATGCTAGGTTAGTTGTAGATGAACTATAAATATGCTAGCTAGTTGTGGATGTATTTGCTAGGCAAGACTTAACTGTAGGGCATTGATATAAACCCAAATTTACTGTATTCTTTATTGAGTGTTTAATGAGTGCTAAGCACCAGGAGTGTGTGCTCCTATGTAATGGGTGCTACACATTGTACCGGCACTACGAGTGCCATCTCAGCTTCGACTTGAGAAAAATGGGTGTGGGTGTTCTCGACTTAAGTGTGCATACAACTGTGTGCAAACAAGAACAAGTATATCAAGTTTTTCTTGACCAGATATCAGACAGGTTTTTGGGGATCGAAATTAGACTCACTGATTCACCCTCCCTCTCAGTAACTGTCGAGTTACAACATATATATCAAATAACACTTTTTTTTTTTTTTGGTGCTAAGAGGGAAAAAATGCAACAAACCTGTCTTCAGTAATTGACAATACAAATTCCTTGGTAATTTTCTTCTCTTTTTTGTAATGAATTATTTTATGCCTATCTGTAAAACACATATACAACCAACAATGCAAATACAAAAATCACCAAATCCTAACAGCCGGCATGCTCTTTCTTCTTAGAATAGATGATTTTACTGAAACCTCTCAAGGTCTGGTCTTTGGTCAAGCTTTTGCATGGTTGAAGGATCAGGAATTGCATCTGGATAGGTAGTCATGATCTTGGCTTTCATGCTTCTGTAAGAAAATGAAATTACTGTAACTAAAACACCAAGAATTGAAACTAACAAGCTCAATATATTTCTAGGAAAGAGGCCAATGAAATAACCTAGTAAATGATAAATTTGATGAATAATAAAGAAAATGCAAATAAAAAGAAATACAGTGGGATAGTTTCCACTAAGAAGGAACCCACCAGAGAAAACAATGCAACCCCACCCCCCCCCCCCTTTCTCCAAAAAAGGGGCAATATAGGACTTCAACATAGCGGAGATCATTTAGTATCTTGAGGGGTTTGGTTATCCATTTCTCTTAACAAGGCTCTTGTTAGACCACTTCTAGTGTCTCAATCAAGTTACTGTAATTGATCAGAAAAATATGCATGACAAAGTACAAGATGATGCTATACCAAAAACTAAGATAATGATCTGTCCACATCATCGCCCCCCACACCCCCCCCCCCCCAGAAAAAAAAAAAAAACCCAAGTTAACAGAAAATGAGTCATTTCTGAGGTGAAGAATCGAAATGCATTAATAGTGATTAAGATTCGGTTGTCACCAGTGTGCTTTATTAACACATTTAATTCACCTAGTGAATATTATTTGGCAAAAAATGAACTTCAATGGGAGTAGTTTTTGGCAATCCAGGACCAGCAGAGGGGAGGGGTTCAGAGATCATATTGGTGATATTCTCATGGCATTCTTGAGTCCCATTGGGAGGGTAGATTCAAACACAGAAAAAATTAAAGCTGTGATCCAGGGGCTTCACATTTTCTCTAATTAACCTTGGAATCACCAAACGAATGAAGGAGTATCAGCCCTAGCCATGATGGTTATCACAGGAGGGACAGGTTCCCTGGAGGCTTGCAGATCTTATTATGAGGGTAAGACAGCTGTATTCCCAAGGGAACATCTCATTCTCTTAGGACCTAGATCAGCTAATGCCTTGGCAGAATCTCTAGTCAGCAGTGATAAATAAAGAAACAATTTGTTCATAGGACCATTTCCAACTGTGTAAAGTGAGACCAGTTTCTGATTCTTTCTTCCTTTGTACATGGCTCCTTAATTTTGGGTAGAATTCAAATCATGGATGTATACATGTGTATCCACCTCTATTTTGGCCAGTGAGCCTACAAAAGTTATGATATCCTATTAAAAAAAAATAGTCAGTGAAAAGAGAAGCAAATTCCTCTATTAGGCCCCTCCAAGAAAACAGTTTATATGGGTTACAGTCTCATTTTCTGATAACTAGTAAAAGAGAACCATTCAACTATTGTGGAATACTGTGTACCAGATCACACCAAGCCCCACTTTTGAAATGGATTGGATTAGAAATAGAAGGGAATTCTGCCAAGGTGCAAATCCTCAGTATCAAGTCTCATCAGACACATTTAGATACTTGGGCCAAGATATGTCTTGTTTCTTATAAATCTGTTCTACTAGTATGTCCAGTAATAAATTAGTAGCCAAAAATGTTCTAGCACTCAACAAATAAACATAAATGACTTCCATCTCAGCCTGCTACATATCATTATTTCTCTGTTTCCACGCCTAAATATAATGATTACAAAAGCTGACAAAAAATGCCATAGCAGGAAATAAATTATATACAGAAACTGAAACCAGTTTAATAACTCTAGACTGTGAGCAAGAAAGAGCTGAGGACTACAAAAGCCCAGACCATTCCACAGTTATTTTTGGACAGTAACATATTATCAAATGGGTAATCTTATGAAGAATGACCTTTAACTTTTATATTATACAGATCATTCCTCAGATTCTTTTTGAACAGTTACAATAGTTGGAATGAGTACAATTGATTGGGATACAAATCACTTCTTCCCCTCCCCCCCCCCCCCTCTTCTGTAGAAGACCTTACAATAGTTGGAATGAGTACAACTGATTGGGATACAAATCACTTCTTCCCCACTCCCCCCCTTTCTGTGGAAGACCTCAAAAGTAAGACCAAATACGATTGTAAGCTAGAACAATCAACAGTTACACTGTGCACTATTAAGATTAAATTATGAGTCCTTTTTATTTGCAAGTGAGAAGTAATTATACAACATCAATATGGGTCCACAGTCCCCAGCAGAAGAATGATTCCTGGATCAAGTACAATTAAATGCCAAAGTAGGTATCAATGTCCCTGAGGAACACCACTAATATTGACATGTCACCTGGTGTGAGGATTTCACCTCACAGTAGCACAGTCCCAAGGGGTTTCAAAATCATTTTGTTGTAAATATTATGTGTACTCGTATAGCTTAAACTCATGTAAATACTGTTACCACTGAATCTTATAAATAAGATCAACTGTAAACTTCTCTGATCAAAACGATTTTATCCTTGGCATTGTATCAGAGAGAATTTAAAATCCCAAATCAAGAAGATAAGAACTAAATCTATAAAACCAAGCATGGCATACTTGCTGCCAACTGTAAATGTTCTTCAACTTGCAAACATCTCTAGGATATCAAAATCATGAAACCCAGGCAGCAGTCACATATAGACATCTTCGGACAAATAATTGTGAAGAAAAGCATTCTTCGCATCAAGTTGGTGAACCGGAAACTTTTGAGACAAGGCAAGAGCAAAGGAAACCCGAATGGCGACTGACTTAACAACAAGGTAAATGTTTCATCACAATCGAGACCATACTCTTGTGAGCAACCTTGAGCAATTAAATAAACCTTATAGCACTTGATAGAACAGTCAGCTTTCCTATTATCTTGTAGATCCACTTACATCCAATAATGTGCATTTTAGGAGTAGGAGGGAACAGCACACACATCTGACTTATAATATGAGCCAGATAATTCTGTATGCGTCACCTCAAGACCAGCTTCTTTAAAAGATGTAGGTTCTCTAGGTTCAAGATGAGAAAGAAGACAGAGGGAATAGGTCATTCGGTAGTGCCTAAATACAAAATCCTTTTATGCTTGGCTTTCCCAGTTAAGAAAACAACTGTATGGAAGGTGGAGGGGGAGAGAGGAAGAAGCTGAGGACGAAGTAGTAGGTGGAAGAGGTAAAGGAGAAGGAGCTGAGATAGGGAAGGGAGTGTGGTAATGGTGTGGTGGAGAGGCTGTGTGCAAAGTGAGAAGGGAAGCCGTCGCAGGTGGTATTGGTATTGGATTGAGGGGGGCGGTGAGGTCAACGTTCCAATGTAAGCAATCAAAGCACAAAATAAGAATCATTAAATGAATGCTCAGGGGAACAAAATGGTGTCTCATAGAAACTGACATGCCAAGATACATAAACACAGGACGTAGGAAGATCCAAACACTTAAACACAGTTTAGTGTGGGGACCCAAAGACACGCAATGACCTAGAATCTGGTCGAGTATTAAACAAGACCTCATATGGAGACTGTTTGCCCAAAGTCAAAGTACGAAAACGATTTATCTAAAAAAAAAAAACTGCTGTTCAACACAAAATTTCTTAGGCATATGGACATGATGTTGTTTCCATTCCACCATGGGCAGTGTGGAGGAAGGAAACTTTGATGAAAAAAATGTCATGGTGTTGTTGGAAATGTATCACACTTACACCAGTGAATTTTAAAACACAAAAAAATTGAATAAGATAGAAAGTTGAGCTGTTAATGGTAATACAACAAAGAACAAATGGTGGTTCCTACCTCAGCTTCTGAAATATGTAATCAAGGTCCATCTTCATGGACCTTAAAAGAAGTGTATTCTTTGATAGATCACCAGAAATCTCTGCAAAGCACTGCTCCGAAAAATCATTAAAATGTGATAAGACAGCATTGCTATCCTGTAACCTTCCCAATCTGCAAGAGACAGTTTCACTGTATCAACATTGACACTTCTACTGTAAGGCATCATATTTTAAACAACACAAATGTACAGGAAAAGAAAATTTAACATTATTCTAAAACTTCCAATTTCCAGGATTGGAGTAAGAGGTCACAAAGTAAAGCTAATCAGAGAAAATATATTTAAAGAGAAAAGCAAAACCGAAGAAATCAATTAACAACAAATGCTACCCAACTGAAGGGACCTCCTTCCCTTCTCTGGGAATGGAGCCATAACTTCAAATCGTGTGTTTACATTCAAAGCAATATTTCAGGGAAAAAAAAAAAACACCATCTCGGATGGTGGGGATAGCCACCGCATGTTTTTCACATCAAGGGCAGTGTCCCAATTACCAAAAAGAAAGGGGATGCATGGGCTCATTGCTAGGCATCCTGGATGTCCATTTGGAACACTGAGTCAAACTAAGCAAACCACTAAAATCAGATCCACCCATGTTTCTTTTTTTTTTTTTTAATCGAATAATTATAGTTTCTAGCGATCAAACCAAACCTAATTTTATGCAGGTCAAGAAACCACATGAAAATTTAATCTTCCAGTGCATCAAAGACGCAGAAAATGACAAATTGAACACCACAACATCACAAATTACCTACAATGTCAGACAATACCAAAAAGCAACACGAAATTCTACTTTTATATGCAATATAGCAGCTTCAAATAATGGAATTAAACCCGATGACATCAAAACCCAACAGAGACGCTAGTTCAGAAAGCCGCGAAATGCAGCTTTAGTTTTCATCAAGAACGATCGAGGGAAAAAAAAAGTTTCATCAAGAAAGAGTAAAAGAGATTACATTAGGTTCTGTAATTGCTTGAGCGACTCGATATCTTTAGCGTTAACTAGTGACTTGAACTGCCGAGAAACCTCTACAGAAGCGTCTCTGATCGCTTCCCTCTCCGACTGCTCCATTTCCATCGAGAAGGGCAGGTACGGCAGAACCTTAAAGCCAATTTTAAATAGATTGAAATCAACCAGTATAATGGGTCGAGGGCCTGAGGCTTGGGCTGGGTGGCCCATATGGGACTTCCTAACCAAGCCCATGCCATATCATTTAATCACTTTTCCTCTAACAAGCCACTTGTTCTGTTCCCTCTGGCTATTTTGGTTGTGAGGGGAATAAAAGACAAGGGAAGTGAAATTTTCCTACTGAAAAAAAGAAATATATGTAATCATTACCTATATGACTTTAACATTAACTTTAAATATTTTTATATTTGGTTATATAATTTCATTTTATATTGCATCCAAAACCCTTTGCTATAATATGTAAAATAAAAATTACATGTAAAATACATCATTACTAATATGATTAAAAAAATTAAGTAGTTTATATAATCATATGGGATAATGACTATAAACATTTCTTTTTAAAGTATGAAAATTTCACTTACTTTCCCTTTAAACTTCCATTGCAACCAAACGGAGCCTTTGATATAATTCTATTTTTGTTTTCACTTGTTCCATACTATTTACTAAAGGGTGAAACATATAAGCAAGGTCTTAGGTATTGATATTGGTATCGGTACCAGTACCCGTATCACCGATATTGATACTAATATTTTTAGGGATTGGTCGGATTGGACCTTTTGCCCATCAAAATACTGATAACTCGGTTTTTTGGACAATTTTATCCTCTCTTGTACTGATTCCATCATTATTGTATCGTATCGTATTGGTATTTGGTATTGGTACAAATACCGACGGTATCGATATGACCAATACAATACTGATACCTTGAACCGTGCATGCATGGTTCTCTTGTACAGTTTGATTCTCACAACAGGAAGAGGTTTTGAGAGTGATATTCGAGGGCTTGAATGGCCTTAGGGAGGACTGCTACTGCCCCAAATCTCAGGCCAAACAGAACTGATTTGATGGATTTGTGAGTTCCCTTCTCAACTCCAACACTGTCTCCCATTAGGAGAAGACGAGTAGTAACAGAATAGAAAAACAGAGAATAAGAAGAAATAATGGAAATTGCAAGAAGAACAATACAGAAATAGGTGTTGATTAGGAAGGAAACAGTCTTTAAGTGGAGATGATTTGAAAGGAGAAGACGACCTAGAGCATTTACTTGAGTCGCACAAGGGAGAAACCAGTCGTGCACAGCACCACCCTTAAGAAATTCCAATTTCATTCAACTCTAATCAATCACCATTGTAAGGCTACATGCAACTATATAAAGATAAAGAAAAGACTCCTAATAGAAACTACTAAAACAACTCTTCACAAAATAGAAACTAACCACTCTAAAGAAAATGCCTTATATAGTTAATCCCAAAATAAAACATACTAAAGTAAAAGAGAACAATATTTTCCCCTATCACCCCTTTTGAACCAAAAACCAGTTTTGAGACCAATTCGTATCGGTTTGGGTATCTCGATTGGGTCATGACGGTGCAGCCATGATAATGCCACTGCATCAAAGAGGCTTGCCTCGGGAAAAGAACAACAACAACAACTCAGACTTATCCCGACTAAATGTCGTTGGCTACATGGATCCTTGTCTTCCAATCAGCTCTATTCGAGGTCATACAAGGCCTAAGCTATGCATGTATTTTCTTACTTCTCCTAAGGTCATTTTAGGTCTACCCCTGATGGGTAATGCAGTCTTCCAAGATACTATTGCCTCAAGTGTCTTCATTTAATGTTGAAGAAAAATTCTTTCCATCTCTCCTTAATGTTCTCATCCATTATTAGTACTTTACTATCTTCACTTTTAATAATGTAACATGGTCAAGATCTCAACTCTTCATTCTCCTCATTTTAGCAATCTTATAGATAGTTTTTTCCCCTTTGTGCTTAGATTGTAATAAAAATCGCATATTTCTTCACCCTAAAAGGCTAGGGAAAAGAACTAATCAACCAAATGGAATGGCTAGATAGTTGATGATTAGATCATCACATACAATCACTCACTAGAGATCTATGTACTAGATGGATGATGATATCCATGTCGAATTCCAAAACTGGTAACAAAACCCTGTTCACCAAATATAAAGCCTCACATCATAGAAACAAAACACATTGTAAAAAGTAAAAGATGGAAAACTAAATTAATAAAACAACGGCTGAACAACATAAGCCACTTTTATCATGCTGACACCTGCTAGTGTCATAGTTATCATGGCGTCTAGGTGACCCAAAGCATTCGAGAGGGTCCAAAAGCAAGGTGACACCAACAAAGGGACCAAATCACCTGGATGCCTAGGGGTTGCCTTGACAAATATGGCCATTATATCCCAAACAACATCAAACCATGCCAGCCAATAGTACCCTGAATATGATGAATTGATCATACTCACTAGCAACAAAAGACAATACAGTCAACCATAGGAATATGCTTCTGTTACCCATAAGGATACACTCCCTATAATGAGAAAACTAAATATTATAGCTATAAGAACCTAAAGCACTGTCGGAAATTCGAATAAGGAGAAGATATGTGAAGCACACATACAAAAGCAATGCACATATGGCACCCTGCCCCTTCACAATAAGAAGAAAGGTATCTAATAGTTGTTATTGTTATGTTTGTCTCGGATTCTTGACCCATTTTGAGGATTGATCCGCTTAGACAAAATTTGGTGTCGAATGGTTTTTTTGTTTTCTAAGGTCCACGACCCGATGGATTGACCTGATTTGGAGGATCACACACACACACACACACACACACACACACACACACACACATCCTCTTTTTGAGCAAGTCATTGTGAGATTTGGGGTTTTCTATTCTAGGGTTTATGGATAGCACACCACATCGGTATGTGAATCTTGTTAAATCTTTGTGTCTTGCACGAATCTATTTGTTTTCATTGGTTCCTTTGGTGTTTGTTCTAACAGTTATAATCTTTATAGAAAAAAATTATGGGAAGGAAAACATTAAATCCAGCACTTGTAAAATTGGCTATATCAGCAATTGCTTGCATAGAAGAGCAGAGCATGCTCGAACAAACTTGATTTTTCTAATGTAAGTACGAAAAAAAAAAAAAAAAGAAGGGAAAATACAAGGAAATTATTGAGGCATTGAATTTGAAAGCAAACAGTAGAGTAGTAGTAGTAGTAAGGATAAGGAAACGCTCGAATCAAGATGGAAAGTTTTCCCTTAAGAGTAAAAGTACACAGAACTGAAGATATGTATGTTCTTTACAAGTTCTATAACAAATTATAAAAATAGGACTAGCAGAGAAATATTTAGGATCCCCTCCCCCAAAAGTAGAACTACTAAAGACTGATACAATCCTTAACATGAATCTTCATCACAACATTGTTGAGTCGAAAAAATATGAGTGATGGGCGAATTAAGTAGAGCACATGGTAGCAAAATCTAGGTGCAGCTTATGAGATATTGTGAAGTCTTTTACAACTTACTCTAATTTTGTTATCTGAACTCCAAAATCAAAAAAAGCGGGCAGGTCTCGGCGCAATGGTAAGGTTTCTCTATTGCAACCTGGTGATTGTGCGAGTCTCATGCACAGGGCATGCCATTTCAATTCTATAATCATACAAAGATTCGATATTATCAAATTTTCATCATGGAAACAAGACATATTCCATTTAAAAATCAACATCATACTCTTTACTTGCAATCAAAAGATCAGGTTTTACAGAAACGATAGAAGTTGACCTGATAATCAAATCAAAACTCCAACCTGATAATCAAATCAAAACTCCAAAGATTTGGGGGGGGGGGGGGGGGAGCAGAAAATGTAACGATCTGAAGCATCAAAGAGAAAATAAATGATCACAATCAGAAAGTTTATTATGCAATCCAATAGTAGTTAATAGATATACAAAAATGATAGAAAATTGAAAGAAATTTTGCAACAAAAGTGTTATGGTATAGTCTACCTGGTAAAAGTGCAAAATGTGAACAGAATCTTGAATATGCCCTGAAGAAAGGTCTTCCATGCAAGAGGCGGATGAGATTTGGGGGATTTTGGTACAAGAAGCCTTATGTATTTCTGATGTTCCTTTCTTTGAGAATTCCTTCCAAACTTCAGATTGCATTCTCAAAGCTCAATGGTTTTACAGGTTCAACCCTTTGTTGGAAGATTAAAAAAATGATCCACAGATATGTTTTTTAGTTTTCTTATCTTATGAAACTGGTTTATCCCATTTCATATCTGGGCAATAGTCCAAGTCTGCCCCTCGGTGGTATTCTTCTGTTCAAAGAGGCCTTCTGGATTAACTGCATAACTCATCATCAATTGGTAAAATGAAATCTAGATTAGACTGTCAATTAGCCATTTTGAACAATAGTTGACCAAAATATTATGTTTTTTTTTTTGGTAACATACTTCAGTGATGATGTTAGCAAAAATTTTGACAGAGTGACCAGGGAGGCAATCTCTTTCATATACTATGTTTCACACTGTATACTTTCATCTGCAGTTCACTTGGAATCTCTCTTTATCATCTCGAATTCAATGAACACCTAATGCCATTTCCATCACATCTCCAATTCCAAATTTTTTTCTTTTCAAAGCTTTTTCTTAAACACATTGTCACACCATTCAAGAGTTTTAAATGGTGCAAAGTGACCATCTAGTGCTAAGGTTATGTTTCTATTATGTTGTATGCTCCCCTTGAAGCTAATGTACAAATCGCACAAAAATTCTGTATCTGTTTCAGCTGTCAACCCATCCAATGGAACTAACTTGGATACATCGAGCTCTTATTCATGTGGCTGATGTCATAAAGAAGACAAGTTAACCAGTGAAAGATGTATATCCCAGCTCCCCCCCTTTTTTTTTTGTTGTTTAAAAAATCACTTTCATCTTTCTCTGGTTCAACTGTGACTGTAGTGAAAAATTTCTTCAGATTACCTAGAAACCTTTATAAAACTGATGCCCATGTCCTTTCTCATATCCAACTTCTTCATGAGTTTTCTAATCTCCATGACATTGTGCCATTGACCTGCCATGGCATAGAAGTTTGCCAATAAGACATAAATTCCATGGCTTTTGGGACCCAAACTGATCAGTTCTTCTGCAACCTTCTTTCCAAGAACAATCTCGGAATAATTTATGCAGGCACTGAGAATAGTCTTGTAAGCTATGACTCTTTCTTCTGTAGGCAGTCTTCTTGTGAGATCTTCCGCTTGGTATAGCAACCCTGCTCTACTGAACAGATCAATTAGGCAGCCCAAGTGCTCAACTTTTGGTTTCATATTGTAAACCCCCGTCATCCTATCAAACAAAAGGATACCTTGCTCAAGTAGGCCTGATCGGCTACATGCCATCAAAGCAGCAACAAATGTGACTTCATTTGGCTCAATTCCTTCCTCCTCCATCTGCTCAAACAAGGTCAATGCTTTACTTCCATGCCCACAATTTGCCAGCCCTGTAATCACTGCAGTCCAAGCAAAAGTGTCTGTGTAGCCAATCTTGTAGAATGTTAGCAAGGCATCTTCGAAACTCCCACATTTAGCATACATGTCTATCAGAGCTGTACCAACGAAAGAATCTATTCTTATTTCTCGTTGCAAGACAAATCGATGAACTAGTCTACCAAATTGGAGATCACATAGGCTGGCAGCAGCTGAAAGCAAACTAACAATAGTGGTTTCATCTGCTTTTACACTCTTCATCTCCATTTTCTTAAAAAGTTCCAAGGCATCCCTTGGACGCTTGGCCTTAACATATCCGTGCATCATTGAATTCCATGAAACTAGATCCTTAACAACCATATGGTCAAAGATACCATGAGCCAGGTCTACAAGCCCAGACTCAATATATCCATTGATCAGAATCGTGTGTGAAACCACATCTCTTCTGTCCTTCATTGAAAGGAAAAATCGAAATGCCATGTCCATATCACCACCTTTAGCATACATACTCAATATGGCATTCTCCAAATTCAAACTACATATAATCCCTTGTTTTATCAAATAAGTATGGATCCCTCTTCCATAATCCATTACCCCTACTTGTGTACAAGCCATCATTACAATGACCAAAGTGATTGCATCGGCTTGAACAGCATCAAACACCATTGCCTTAAACAAAACCAAGGCTTCAAACTGCAGACCCGGGCTCTTGCTATAACTAGCTAGAAGTGAATTCCAGCTCGCTGAATCTCTGTGAGGCATTATATCAAAAAGTTGGCGTGCCTCTTCAATGCGTCCCCTAGACCCATAAAAGTGGATGAGAGAATTCTGTACATAAATATCAGAATCAAGGCCAATTTTTGTGGCATGGGCATGTATCTCTTCCCCTTTTGGAATTGAAACCAAATGGGTGCAAGCCTTGAGAAGGGCAGGGTAGGTGTGGTTATCAGGACTGACAGAGTTTTCTGTAACGAAGTGGTTGTATATAAGGATGGCATAGAAGGGCGTGGAGCTCTTAGAGTAGGCTCTAATGACGCAGTTCCATGTGAGAGTGGTATGTATGAGACCGGTTGTAATGGTTTGGCCAAATATTTGGGCGAGTTGTTTGTTGTACGGAGTCGAACGTTTAAGCTGTTGAAGAATAAGGTCCAAGTGCCCACACATCATACTTTCAGGATTGCCTCCAGTATATGCGTCGGCCGTGGTGAGGGTAACCAGCATTCTAGAGCTTTCTCTACACCACCGGCGCAGATTATAGAGGAAGTCAAGGCGGAAGCCGGAAGGGTACTTCGAGCATTTGATTTTTCGTTTTTTCTTTTGAAAATTTCTATCACTCCCCTGTAATTATCCCAAATTTACGTACTGGTACATAAATTTTCAAATCTTGATTCCCCTAAAAAGTGATCTTTTATCTCCCCTTCTGCCCCGAAAAGGGTAAAGGCCCGGCAAGTTGGCGTATTACCTAATAATAAGGTATGCTAGCATTTATTGACCGTTAGATGATAAAGTTGCAATATATACCATTGGATGAAAAATAACACTACGTAATATGTCCAATGTAAATATACTAAATGATATGCGAATATATGATACATAGTACATGTCACTTGGAGTCTAAACTACATGTTCATCTTCTCGTCTTCTTCGCCCTCGTCTTCTTCGCACTTGTCTTCTGTGCAGAAGGCAACATCACTTCATCCCCTCCGCTGCTACAATACATGTACAACACTGCATATTACCCCACACACCCCCTCTCTGTACACTACACCCTTCCTCCTAGCAATGCCGCCCCATCCCCTTCCCTACTCTCTTGTTGCTCCTCCCAAGTTCCAAATCACTGACCATTGCAATATAGGAAAATCTTATTGAAATCTCTCTCTCTCTCTCTCTCTCTCTCTCTCTCTCTCACTGCCAACCCATACTGCTTGGAGAGCATAAACTAGGGATAATAACAGGCTAAACATCTTATAACAAGAAAATTGCAGATGGCATTATAAGAGGACGTGATGGAAACAAATCATAACAATAAAGGAAACCCTTGTGCATTCACCCCCCCCAAAAAAAACCCCCTTTTGCCAATATTACTATCGATCCCTGAAATATGTTTTAAAAAAAAAAAAAAAAAAAAAAAACTGGTATAGCACCTACCATTCATCTTCGCTTTTCTTCATCCCTGATATCATAAATTCCCCTTTTCCTTCCAATGGAAGCAAAGTTTAACGTTGGTAGCCCAAAATAGATGACGGGGAAAATGTGAAAAAAGCCTTAAAGGAACACTTCGATTTTCCATCAAATGGGTTTTCCTCTTTCTTAATCTTTGAATTTTCACAGAGGAGGAAGTGGATTCCGTTTAGATGGCTTGTGAGTTCGAATTTTCTCCCCTGTTCTCACCCACCAACAATCTGCTTTTCTGTTTTCAAAGCTTCCTATATCATCTTTTTTACTTGAAATTCCCTCTTTGATTCTAAATCAATCCATCTAGAAACAGCCATGGATCTGAAATTTAGACCTTTTTTTCTAACCTCAATTTGCTTTTCCATTTTCAAACCAAGCTTCATCATCTTTTTAACTTGCAACTTCCTCTTTGATTCTAAATCAATCCCTCTAGAAAAACAACCATGGATCTGAAATTTAGACTTTTATTTTTAACCTAATATAGGAATAAAGACTCCGTGAGGCATGGGTCATCTCCTTCACCCAAGAGTGGCTTCTTATTCATTGTAGAAAGCTTTTCTTGTTATGCATACATGAATTCTAGTACCTTGAAACTATCCAAGATTTCTTGTGGCTAGAGAAGGAATCTGTGAAACTCTGAACACCAAGCTCTGCAATAAGGGATGGTGACACAACACGATGGAGAAGATAGTATTCTCGTATTGCATTTGTCAGTGTATTTCTCTCTCTTAATGTACATAATATTAAAATAATAATTTTGAATCAAACGATTTAAATCAAACTGACAAAATCCAATGGTCAACAAACGCTAGCATGCCTTATTCCTGGGTAATCCGCTAGCATGCCCAACCCTTGCCCTTAAATTGCCCCTTTTTTCACCAACCATTATTGGCAAATCAAGTTTTGATTAGAAAAACTATGTGGAGTTTGATTAATAGATAAGAAAACTGGTCAAGAGTCATGGAGACTCATCCTGTATTAAAAAATGACGACTCGCACCAAATCATATTGACTCATTCAAGACCCATTTGTTTTGCTCGAGTCACAACAAAACGGTAGATTCTTGTAAAAAATTTGAGTCGGCACTTCTGAATAATTTTGACTAAAATATATTCTAATGTTGTGAAATGTTCAATGTCCGAGATCTTCTGTATTGAGTCTAGGACTATTGAGTGTATGCATTTAAATTCTAATTAAAAAAAAAAAAATGATTCAAGACTATGACATCTCCAAGTCCGATCTTATCACTTTCATCCAAGAGACAATGAATGATGGGTTTCATAAAAATAAATAAATAAATAAAAAAAATTAAAAAACACTTTTATTCTATCTTCTTACATTTTATTTGGATTACTTGAGAAAGACTAGTATGGAAATGAGAGGGGGAAATTTAACATGACTCGCCTGATTTTTTCTGACTCGCTCCGACTTGTCAGGTTTTGAAGAGGATGAATCGGATCACAAAACCTAGTTTTCCAACAATGCAATTAATTGATAATCACAGTCTCTCGACTCTCTTTCCCTTTCATATCTTCTTTTTTTTTTTTTTTTTTTTTTTTTTTTTTATTCTTCTTCAAATCTCATATTTTACAATTTTTTATTCAACCTCCATCTCCTCCTCTCCTTGATCGAACACGAAAATGAAGCCCTGCCCCCCACCCCACCTTTCCTCTCTCCCCAACACCTTCAACCCTGCCCTCACCCTACACCTCCACCCAACCCCATCCTTTCTAATAGAAACATTGAAGAACCATGCACTCGTCTCGTCCTTAGACTTCACTCGAGTTTGTTACTCATTGTTGATCGAATGTCCTGATGATATTCAAATTAATAATGGCTTAATAATCCAGGCTACTAATGGTTATGCTAGTAGGATCTTAATGATGATGTAGTTTTCTGCTCAGTTAGGATTTGCGATCAATCATATAGTGGGGTGAGGACCGGAGGGGTGCTCTGGTCTTGAAGCTCCGATGCCTAAATCAATTACAATCTCAAATGAGAAGGAAATAAGGAAAGAAAAATCATAAGGATAAAGCTAGCTTTGTTTGAGGCTTTGAGCATAGTGATGAAGCGACCTTATCTTTCACGAGGCTCCCTTCCCCTTTTATATGGGTCCATCCTTGGTGCTATTGGAGGATTGGTCATTTACCTTTCCAACATGCATGGATGAAATCCTAATAGGTGGACTGTTCCCCATCTCCTGCTGAGTTGGGAGATTTCCAACTATCATGAACTGGACTATGTTATTTTTGAGTTAATATAACCGTTAAACTTAGCACGTGGTGGTTGGGTTTGTAGGTGGTAGGTAGAGTCTAGGGCCGGCTCCATACTCCGTCCGTCCCTAGACTCGGGCAAATGATCGACTAGTATGTCTTTTCCAAGTATATGTTGATAGGGACGACTAGGTGCGACTCGTGAAGCCGACCAGGTAAAACGGAGAACCGAGCGCACTCACTGGTTATGGTGTTTCGAGCCGGGCCCATATAATCTCTGGTCTCCCCGATTTTACTGGAATACTCGTGGCTCCTCCTTATTGGCTAGGGTATTTCCAGCCGTATCAATTGGTAAGTCTGCCTCCTCCCATTTTTACAGAGGAGACCAGAGCTTGTTCGGATGATGCTCATGGTTAAAACATGATCGTGGACATCTGGCAGCATGCATTACTACTACTAAATAATTGGTTCTAATTGATCTAGCTAACATCTAATTCAATTCAATCCAATTCAATTCGGCAATAAAAAGTTGCACCTTAAAAATAACAATTAGTTGATACAATCACTCATAGCTATAGCTGGCACTAGAAGTGAAGTTGAAGATGAACACCTCATATCTAAAACTGCATATCCATCGGTTGCTACAGAAGGATAGTAGTGTCGTACATAGAACCCATGTGCCTTCATAGAACCCGTGCGCCCTACCTATTGAACTTGATCCTAGCTGCTCTCCATTTGTGAGCCATCATTGATCGATCAATGGACATTTCAAATCTAAGATCCTCAAGCATGTTCTCCACAGGAAGCTTGTCACCTTTGGCTACCAGTGTTGCCAGTGTTAGTATTATAATCTAAAAATTCTATGAATCAGACGATTCATGTTCAATGCACAAGGAAATTAACCAATTAGATGATAAATAACCTATATTAAAGGAACGATCATTGTACGAAACGGTCCTACAGATAGAATTCATACCAAAATGAGTTGATTCCAAGTAAAATTTCGGTCACCTTGATTGAAAATGAGGAGCTTGGATTATGAATTGATTGTTTTTAACTACGGTAAGATGATTGATTGTGACATTCACGATCAGCTGACCGATTGTGACTTTTTACGATCAATTAACTGATTCTGACTTTTCGATCAGCCTGACCGATTATCAATCAACATATCGTACAAACGTGGTTTAGTTCCAAGGAAGTTACAAGCGCATGACTTAAATGGTTAAGGCAGTTCCAACCAATTAAGGGAGTGTAATTTCAACAACTATCCTACTAAGGAGATGGCACATGAGTTCCTACAGTTACAAAATTTCCAAAAGTGCAGGATCTTTCAAATAAAACTATAAAATGGACTATGGTGGAAGAAAGAGGATCATCAACAATAGATCAAACAAATTCAGACATCAGTTCTATCTTTCATTTCGCTTTTCTTTTTATTCTTTTAGATTAATATTTTCTTTTGAAGTCCTGTATTTCCTTCAAGTTCTGTATTTCATTTCATAGCACAATGATCACGTCTCTAGCATGTTTGACATCAACAAAGATAACAAATCACTTTCTGGTATGTTTAACATCAACAGAGACAATAGATCATGTTTCTGGTTTTTTGAACATGAACAAAAACAATAGATCATGTTTATGGAATATTGAATATCAACAGAGGCAATAGATTACAACAGCATGTATAATACATTTTCTCTTGTCTATGAGTTACTATCATTTGCCTTCCTCATGTTTCTACAAAGAGCATTAAAAGTCCTTGGAACGATCAAGGCAAGAGAAGTGTTCATATCTCCTGATTAGAAGTCAGAAACATTGTCCTGAGTCTGAGCTACTCTGGCACACCTGCAATCCCAATACAAGCCTTCTATAGGTTTAGTTGCAAATAAATGCGTCAACATATTGTAGGAGACCAAGAGAGATTTGTTGCCAACAATCGGGAATGTTTATCCACCACCATTGGTTATGTAGTTGCACCTTTGAGCATGGTGAAAGGGAGTTGATTACTGACAGCTGCTCGGGTGGAGGGGTGTGCCCCACCGACTATGTAATGCATACAATGATTGGTTTGAGTTCGAAAATACCATGAATGCATTGGTGGATGCGGCAGGGACAATAGTGAGAGAATGGATCAAATTTTTTTCCTACTCTACTTACCAAGGACCGGTGGCCAATGACCAGTCTACTGGGCACTAGTAGGGCCAATGACCACCTACTCTTACACACACTCTCCCACCTACACTTGCATACGATAGTGTTTGATCCCACAACCTCCTCCCTTAGGCACTGGCTCTTCAAGCCGAGGCTGCCACCGCTGAAAATAAATTGGCTGCTACTCGGGATGCAGTCAAGTAGCTGCAACCCCTTGCTGGCAGCCAATGAAATGGAGTAACTCACTTCCCCTTATGATTCACAAATACCCTCCTAGGTTATAAAATTTTCCAAAATACACTTTTAAATTCTATTTCTTTAGCTGCCACAGGGATTACTTGGCTGCAACTTGGCAGCAGCTAAATTTTGTTCGCCACCAATGGGCTAAGCTAGAGTTCGTAGAGAATGGATCATCTGCTTATGCTGGTCTTATTGTCAATATTTGACAAGTGTTCCACCTCCTTATGGAGGAGGTTGCCTTCCATTAACTAATTATTCTATTTTTTTTAATCTTTTTTATTTCCCCTTTTTGTGGGAATTTTGAAATTGGGTAATAAACCAATATGAATGTCTTCCGCATTTTCTTTTCTCTCTTTATCTTTGTTTGCTTTTTTTTTTTTTTTTTTTCTTCATTTATATCATAAGTGGAATAGTACCTAAGATGATCTTCCCCACTGTAGCTTTCTATCTCAACCAGAACAACCAATTCAAACGTTAAAAAGGAGGGCACTTCAGATCCTGATACAAGAAGCAAAGGAAACATGAAAGGTAATTTGAATTGGTTAACTGTCCAATTCAAATTCCAAAAGGATTAAAAAAAAAAATAGTTTCAAATTTCCAACAAATACCGGAGATGAAAAAGGATTAAAAAAAAAATAAAGTAAGATTAGTTAGTGGTAGGTAACCTCCTCGGTAAGGAGGTTGGACACTTGTTAAGTATTAATAGTAAGACCAGCGTAAGTCATCTGCTCGTACAAGTAGAATAGCAGATGATCCGATCTCCAACAATTATGTTAGTTGGTGCGACTGATACAGGTAGTAGCAGGTGTTAGGGATTCTACTCTATAAAATCATATGAGTAACCCCATAGTGTTTAGAATACAAGAATCATAAAAGATATTAACTATGGGTGTAGTCCCTAAAATAAGATCAATGATTTTTGGGATCTTATGAATACACAAACATACAGATTTGTTCCATCTATGATAATTAATGAGTATAAAGGAATACCTGTGTGTAAGTTTAGAATCACATGAGTATTGATCACGAACCTCTATCCCATGTGTTTGAAGATTACTCTCATGAAAATGACAAAGGAGAGCTACTCAGTGGAGTTCCATCTGCTAAGATCTTCTGTAACCTGTCACCTTTGGAATTCTCTCACATATGCACTACTCTTGTGAGGGGAGTCTGTGCTTCCAAAACATGAAGGTAAAAGTGACAACTACAGGGACCATTAGGTTCTATTTATAATAAAATCTCTAAAACTTTAATTCATTCCCACAATGAATTGGGCTAGAAGTTTTCTGATCAAAGTGGGTCTATAACTACTTGGGTTCAATGGATCAATCGGTATTAGTTAAGCTCACATAAAAATCTTAATAATCTCCCACTTGGGTTACACTGATACTGATGTCTTTCCATTAACACCTAACTAAATAATCCTAAGATTGAACACCACTTAAACAAACTTTGATCCAATCAATAATCTATGTTGTTAAACAATTATAGAAAATACATTTCAATATACGATATATAATTATCTAATGTTACAAACAAGGAAAACTATCAATTCAAATTGCCTGGAAACATATATATATATATATATATATATAAAGAATTGATATCATACCTGTGATCACATGAAACATATCTTTCCTTATAGGTCATTTCTTGATCTAAAGATCAGCCTACCTTGAAGACCTCATAGGTAGTAAACTTCGATATTAATTATTACTTTGGTATACCGCCTATGGCTAACTGCCACTTCCATGGATTTAGATTAAATATTACCATAAATCACAAACTTTGGAAAATTACCTATGGTAAACCACCACTTCCTTGGATTTAGATAAAATACCATTATAAATCACAAACTTTTGCTAAATACCGCATATTATAATGAACTTTGGCTAAATACAGTCAATGACCTTGACTTATTGTCAATTACTTCGGCTTACCACCAATTACTCTGGCTAAGCACTGTCAATAAACCTTAGTAAGCACTGCCTTTAAACTTTGACTTGTACCATCTTTAAACTTTGACTGTCGCCACCATGATATCTTTTGTTAAATGAGATCATAAAGCTCACACTAATCAAGCATATCAAAAACCTCAATAACACTACTGTCAAAAAGCATGGCTCTTGAGGACTTTGTCTATAAACTTGGGTGACATCACCTTTGGAAAAATGTCACATTTACCTTGGGAAACACACATTTGAACTGAATATACCACTTTAGTGGGTTTCACTCATTCCTATCATGTTTTATATATTAGAGATGAATATTTGTATAGAGGAGTATATGCTTTAATGTGGTTCTTACACAACCAGGGACAATACAAACAAATGAAGCATAAATGTACATGAATAATTCAAAGAACAGGATTTAGGACAAAATCATTCTAAAATTACTTCAAAATCATTATAGAACTTAATAGGGTTCCAAAGTTGTTACTATTTCTCTTCAGTTGTGCTTTGATTAGCAACAACAACTAGTTTGGGTCCCCTGAGAGCTGAAACCAGATCAAATAACCCTAAACAAATCTCAGGTATGTATATCTAGCAAATAAATTACACAAGAGTCACAACTGTAACTACATTTCTATCCTTTGGGCTAAGAATACACCGATCCTCTTGTAAATCCAAATTTTTTTTTTCGCTAGAAAATCATTATATTAAAATGGAAGAAAAAGGAAGAAATTACAGAGCTACATCAAACTGAGAAAATAGAGTGAATCAAAAATGAAATCGATTCCCTGACCCCCACCTTCGGCATTGCCATCAGCAGAGGAAAGAGGATCCCACTAATCAAATCTATAGTTTGGTCTGCCATCAGCATCTCTTCTGATGAAATCCTTAATGTTGGCAGGAAAGTCAACATTTATGGCTGATATCCCTGTCTTCGCCGCATCTCTAGCCAGGTAGTCGGCAATTGAGTTCGCTTCTCTGAAGTTGTGAGTTATTTTCCATGTGATACTCTCCAAATATGGCTGGAGGAATATCCATCTCTGCAAAGCAAACCATGGAATTTTATTTTGCTGGATAGAGATTGCAACAGCACTAGAATCCGTCTCTACCCACAGACATGGAATGCCCATCTCCCTAGCACGCATCAGCCCCACCATTAGGCCTTCGATTTCAGCTTCGAAGACTCCCGAGACACCCATAAAAATTTTATAGGAGCCAAGAACGCCTCCCCTGTGATCACGAAAAATTCCTCCTGCACCTGCACGGCCTGGGTTCCCCCTTGAGCTTCCATCAAAATTCAATTTAATCCAATTTGCCTCGGGTCTGCACCAGAAAACCTCTAAGATTGATTTTGGTGGAGATCGCTGAATCGGAATACCAAGCTTCCTGCAGCAAATGAGATCAGACATTGTCTTGACTTCACCTTTAGTGCTTGGCTTAGCAAACTGAATATCCTCTAGAATCATCTGCTTCAGGTATCTTGCCGGTCGTTCCTTGCCATCATGCCTTCTCATATTTCTTTCGCGCCAAATGTGATCAGCCACTGTTACTAACCCCATGATCCATGCCTCTTTGCAGCAAACTGATTTCTGTTTTCTTCTCCACCATGTGAGGAAATCAGCCATGGTTCCAGCAGGCTACCATTGCACATTGAAGCATCCACAAAAAAAGAGCCATATTTCTTCGGAGTAGGAGCATTGAAGGAAAATATGAGACGATGTCTCAGCCTCCATTCCACATAAGCTGCATTTAGAGACAAGGACTATGCCCCTCTTTTGAATAGCATCATCTGTAGGGAGCTTGTCGTGCACCATTCTCCAACCAAAGATAGACACCCTGGGTTGCATCTTTTTACCCCAAATCAAAGAGAACCATGGCACTTTCGGGTTACGAATCCTAATATCTTCCCAGGCAGAATTAGAATTGAAAATCCCATCAGATGATAGATTCCACAGGCACATATCTTCACAGGGATAAGATGGAATTTTAATGGTTCGAATTTTCTCAAAAATATCATGCAGCAAAGGGGAGATAACATTTGGCAATTTCCATTTAAAATTTTCAATGAAGTCACTGACCTTTCCCTTGCAGAGAAGACTCGACTCTCCCTCCAGGCCAACTAGCTCTAGGATGGATTTGCCGCCCAACCATTTATCTGACCAGAAATTTATGCTGTCCCCATTTCCAATCATCCAGGCTTCTTTGGTGGTCATGAAGTCCCACATCTTCCTAAAGCCTGGCCAAATCGATGAAGGCTTATAGGACTTTTTGAAGGAACCATCACCCCTCAAAAATCTCGCCCTTAAGAATTTGCATGCTAAGGAATTCTCATGCTTGACCCTCCAGACCATATTACAAAACATGGCTTTGTTTATGTCTCTGAGCCTTCTCAGTCCCAAACCACCTTCATCCTTAGGCCTGCTACAAAGATCCCATCTGACTGATATTTTTTTTGCAGTATCAATCTCACCTGTCCAGATAAATCTTGTAAATCCAAATTTATTGTGAAATACAATTACTTTTGTCACCTATGGGCTTAGAAACATCTAGGTTACAGTCATTTTTCTATATGTATTTTCTTTAACTTGGGTGACATCACCTTTGAGCAAATATCACCAACTTTGCTGCGCTTGAAAAAATTATGAAAGAATAGGATGTGCCACTTTGGTGAATTCCACCGAATCCTTTCCTAGCTTCCTAGAAATGTACTGTACAACATGACATGTGCAAAAACTTACACCCAGTTTAATTCCAATATATTCATCCATCATAGGATGTTTCAAGCAAATACGCACGTATAAAATGATATGAATATGAATTTACTATATATTTCAGTCATAAATAATTTTTCAATATCATGGTAATAATAAACTAATGCAAAAACCTAAAATAGTTCTGAAACAAATAAAAATGGGTTTCAAAATAATCATTTTGCATTAAAAGTAACATAGTACACTGAATTTATCCTCCCACTAGCAACCTGATATACTGACCTTCCATTAGTAACATCCTCCCACTAGCAACCTAGTATACCGAATTTATCCTTCTACTGGTTGAGCTATATAAAATAGCTTAAGGTCCATAATTCTACCCTCCCACTTAGTTCGACCAGTCATAAATTAATCCATTTATAGAAAAACACTTCGTTTATATCTAAACTAGACCAAAACTTATTCACATAGGCCCAAAACTAAAGAAAACCATACATTTTAGTCAATTAATATTCATAAACAAGTTTTCAAAATCAATGGCAATGTTTGAGAACTTGGTATTAGATTGATCAAAACCGATACTAATCCAACTAACCAATCCGAATTAGTCCAATTAGATTGCAAAAATAACACATGAAATAAACTTATAACCTATAATCATAGTCATGTAACACTCATCCACCTTATTGTCATACCTTTTAAGGCAAAATTCTTTGGTTTAAAGGCATAATACCATACTTTTGGTTTGGATTTCCTAGTGTAGAAAACTAAGTCTTTAAGGCACATGTAGACCTCCATATCCTCAAGCCACTTTTATAGACATATAGTTTAATAGTTTAACATAAAGATGAATCATAATTCTAATTTTTTTTTTCTTAATGTGAACTAAACTAAAAAAATAAAGACACTCTAAATCAGTCTAAAACTGAACACGTAGGCATCGCCTGGCAATGGTGTGAAAAACTTGATTAAAAAATAAAGTAATACCGTAAGCCCATGGGTCATGTGTAGTTACGGGCCGATCACAGGAGATAAGCTCTATGAAAAATTCAGTTCTAACCTAGGCAGAATGTACTAACTAATGGGGTTATCAAAAATTAAAATAAATTGAACTAACAATGGTAAAAAAAGACAAGAATTAACCATGAAATTAAATTAAACATGCAATAATAAAGTGAACCTAAGATTAAAATTAGAATGAATTAATGAACATAAGATTATGCAAGCACTAGAGAGATGTGAAATTATAATGTGGGGAAGTACTTAGAAATTAGAATGCACCATGAGATTCAAGAACAATGTACAAACAATTTAGCCCTATATCGCATGCTTGAATAGGTCAATAAGAAATATAGATTTTTAAATCCAACATATCCCATGAGTTATTTAGCACACACATAGCATTAGATTATAAGCAATACCATATTAGAAGTTAACAATTGCGCATACGAAAGGTAATCAATAGCATACATAATTTTGACTTTGCAATAGAGTTTTAGTTACATGGAATTAAGAAAACGAGCATCAATTTCTTACAAGTTGCTCATCTTATGGTTTCATCCAATCCCAAAGTTGTAGGGTTTAGTTAACCATGGAGATGAAGAAAGATGAAAAATAAGTAAAAGATGGATAAGACATGATATTAAATTAAATCTAAAATTAAAAATAGAATAAAAAGAAATATTTTACTGAATATGAACTGTAAAAATCCAAGCTTAAGAACTTCAAACTTCAACTTCAATCTTTATTTAGAACTAAAGAGCAAAGAAAAGTTAATAATAATAAAAAAAAAGCTCTCTAAAATTTTGTGCTCCTCAAGTTGTAAATTAGATCTCTATATATAGGTTAAGGAAAGTACGTTAGAAGTAGTTTAGGAATGGGAAAGATACTTACAAAATAAGGAGAAGAGTAAGAAGCTAAGTAGGAAAGAGAAAGATATTTGTAAGAGAAGATAGAGAGAAAGAAAGAAGGAAAACAAGTAGAAATAGGAATGAGAAAGACAATTAATTTTTAAAAATTAATTTTAAAAATTCTAAAAGTAACTTAAATTCCAACTTAGCTCAAAATGGTTTTTGGGCTATATCTCTCCATCCTGACCTCAGATTGATTTAAATTGAGAATTAAAGATGCATCATTTTAAATTATGAACGCAACGAGCCTAATATCCAATATATTCTGACAAACTGCTCATCTTTTAAAATTATCATCATGCCCCTACACTTGCGCAAGTCCTCTCGTGCTGATTCTTCTTTGTTGCTCAATCTCTTGGTCAAACTTCTAAATTGAGGTGAAATTCCTCATTTGCCCTTGATCGCTTCAGTGAAACTTCTTCCCATCCTGCCCTTGATCACATATGAATTGATTCATGGGTAAGCCGATGTCTAGATTGTATTGGATCTTCCCATTTTGCACATTTTATACGCATGATCCTATAACCTGCAAATATGAGAAAATCACATTATGTAGTTACTTTTATCATCGATCTAGAATCAAAATACTCAATTAAAACGATCATATATGTATAAAATACAGTCTAATCACCGACCTCTACTTCTCAATGGAAGGATGAATTTTTCTTTGCTCACCCTCCTTGTTCATATGGGATTCCAACCAAATGGTCATTGGTGAATACGAGTAAGTCGAATAAGAAGCCTACTCTTTGAGATGATGAGGAAACGATTTTGTCTATACGAGTGCATGGTCAATGCATCTCAGTTGTCCAAAGACCAATACCTAGCGAGGTATGGTCTGAGTCCGGGTAAGATACCCTTGCTGGTCATTTCTTGGGTCTGGGTTATTTATTTTCTTAGGTTTTTTTTTTTTTTTTTTTCATCTAACGCATCTTCTTTTGTATGTGCTCTATGCTAGTTTCCACGGATGGCGCCACTGTTAATGCCTATCTCTGTTCTTCCATTGGATCAACAACTTGGCAGTCTCCACGAACTGAGATCTGCATTCACACAGGTTAGTAACTAGCCCGGAGTCACCTCCGGGAAGAAGGCTTATCTTGTGCCCCTTTTATAGGGATGTTGGGATCTCTTCCTATTGGTTGGATCCTCCACTTGGAGCTGATCTGTTCTTCCTTGTAATGGTTAACTCAACCAGGGTTTACCTCTGGTTGAATAACCGTCTCAGGTTTAGTTAAGGAATGTTGCTGGGGCGATGTGCAGTCCTCTCTCACGATCAAAGCTCTGGTCGTATGGTCGATGAGGTAATGGTCGAGTGTCTGGTTCCTTCTTATGGTTCGAGCACATTATGGTACATCAAAACAAAACTCAATTCCCAAGAATTCAGTGCAACAGCCAAAACATAAATAGATTTATTTTCTTGGCTCTTGCTTGATGAACAACCATTGCGGAAGCTTTGAGAATCAAAGTAAATAATAAACTTCCACAGAGAAGAGCGGAAAAAAATCGTCTGTTTTTCTTCATTCATGTTTTTCTTGTTTTTTATCCCCAAGAGGACCAGCGAGAAAGAGGCTTGGTCAGTACCATTTACCCCGATCACACCTACTCACGATGACGAGCTAACCTCTAGTTCGTACTTTGTACCTATCCCCACATGAGGTATCAATTATCCACGCGAAATCTAGATCCTACACCTAATCATAGGACAGTGATATCTATAATCGTTTTTATACCTAACTAGACGAACCAGGCGTGATAAACTCAATCAGACATATATTAGACAGTTATCTAATTACGGGTTGACTATGGTTGGGTTAATTGTTACAAACCACCCATCTAGTATTATGAGGATGGTGATCAACCTACCAATGACATGGGCCACCTCAACCTAGATGGTGATCAACCCACCAATGACAGAGGGGTCCACATCAGCAGCAAAGGTGACAGGCCGGCCAATGGAGGAGGTCATTAATCTCTATATAGAGGACACTTAACGAATTTCAGAGGTTAAGACCCTTAACACACTCAGAGTTCTATATTTCTTACCTCTCTTACCTCTCTATGGACTAATTTAGGCATTGGAGTCTCCTTCTTTGAGTCCCCTTTGAGCACTTTCTAATCTATGTTGTGCAGGAACATACTGAGTGGAGAAGTGCATTAACAGGACGTGCTACGGAGAAGCCTTGGAGGATTACTGCACTTCGATTGAGTAATTGAAAGAAAAAAGAAGAAAGGATTGGCCATTGGAACTCTTGGAACCACTACTCGTTAGGGTTTATAGATTATCCAACTTCACTGAAATTGATAAGAAACTAATACAGAAAACCAATAAAAAAAATTGAAAAATTAAGAGAGAAGAAATGAAAAGAAGCGATAGGCAAGACCAGGTAAAACCGGTTTTCTCATGGATGTCAAACGCTATGATGTCTTGTGGTGTGTGGATCAGGTTCAGTGCCAATAAGGACAATCCTAGCCTGACATTGACCAATTAGGGCCAATTAGGCTGGCCGGGGCTGGGCTGAGCCCTATAGGGGTTGGGCTTGGATTAAAGTTTTTAGGCCTTGAATTCGGATTCAGGGTGGGCCGGGGTTGGGTGAACCCTGCAGGGTTGAACTTGAGTTATGTTTTTAGGCCCTGAGTCAAGGTTTAGGGCGGGTATAGTCCTAATTAATGGGACTCAAAGTTTAGCTAAGATTTTAAGATGCTCAACCCAACCCAGCCATATTGCAACCCTAGTCCAAAGTTAGGTGGCCAGACATACAATTTGATACATAGGAGAAGACTTTTATCGTTTTTTCAAATAATAAAATTCGCGTCGTGGAGACGTTTGCTGCCCTTCATTGATTAAAAAAAAAAATTGATTTATTTACATACCCTATATTATGTCGAGGACATGTTGCCTAACCCCAGGTAATCTAATCTAATAATGCACCATTTTGTAAGATTCAAAATATCAGCACAAGTGTATATATATGTATATTCAACAAATTAATAAGCTCCATTAGTTGACTTCCAATTTACAAGTTATAGGAAGATAAGATATGATGGCCTACAATAGATTGTACACAGCCAATTATATAATTCACTCTACCAATATATATATATATATATATACTAGTAAAAATTGTACGTGCAAATGCACGTGTGGCCATACATTGGGGGTGAGAGAATTCGAAAGAGAGGTATAGTTTGAGATAGAGAGGGAAATTAGAGAGAGGAAGATTGTGAAGAGAGAGAGAGATAAAAGTATCCAGCTCTAAACAAATAATATAATAAATGTTATTCTCAATTCATGTATCAGTAATGCTATTTTTTTTTTTTTTTATTTGTGAATACATTAAAAAGAAGAAGAAGCTCAGAAGCTAATCATATGGTTCAGATTCCTCATCACAATGTATGTTATGAGGTTGGAAAATTCACCCAAAAAAAAAAAAGTTATGACTAAATGCATGTTAATATTTATAATATCTATTGAAACAATTCATAATTTAAAATAATAATTAAATTTAATTTTTATGTTTCAAATAATGCGAGACCATTGCGCTTTCTTTAAGACTCATTGTTTAATTGAAAGAGAGAGAGAGAGAGAAAGAGATATGGTTTTGGGGATTGAAAAATATTGTTGAAGAAAGTGGTTGAAGTAATGTAACGAAAATGTACCTTGTTTGTTAACAAATTTTATATATTAGGGTAGTGATGTGAAGTGATTTATTTGATAGTTTTCTAATTAGGGTGATAATTTATTAGATGATTCCTAGTAATAGAATGGTTTAGTTACTCTTTCCATGGAGTTTATTGTTTTACTCAATCTTGTTAAGACCCCCTCCATTGTACGTTGTCGATAGGCCACGATGAATGACTTCGGTGGCCTCAGAGAAACTCGGTCCATAAAATATTGTCATGAAAATGTACACTTTGGGGCCATGGAAGTATGCTCAACATTTTGGTAGTACTAAATCAAAAACTAGGTTTTGTTTTTCTATCTTTCCTCACCTCAATAGACAAATATATTGTGTCCAGTAAGACAGTAATAAAACTCAGAGGTTTCTAAGCTACACCCTTAATGATAAGATTAAATTGTCAAGATACAATCATACATTGAAGGAAATTATTGTAAATTGTAAGAGGTAACTTCCTTCCTAGGAAAAAAAAAATACAAAATTGTAATCAAATGGATGAATAGTCAACTTTGAAATGTATTTTTTTTTTTAGCTAAAAATCAGAAAAAAATATATTTATAATGAAAATAAAGAAAAAAATGATACAAATAGTTTGTCTAGAAATTCCTAGACGACAACTATTACAAAATTAAAAATATCAGGACACCTCTCCACCTTCGTCATCGCCATCAGCAGAAGTAGCATCCTAGAAGCTCAAGGAATAGAAAAAACTCAACCAAATGTAGATTCTTATGATTCACATTTATACAAAAACTCAAGCCTACTATGGCTAACACCAAGAGAGAACAAACTCATAATTAAGTTGTTGGTTCACAAACTTCAACTTTCCTCTATTTACTAAAGGTGCCATTATAGAAGCAGCTTGTTTGAGCATTCTCAACTATTGTCTTTGGAGGGACTAAAACTCAAGGTTTCTTCTATATGGTTCATGATGGAGTGCAAACAACAGTCACCCTGTGCATATATCACATTGTATATGGTTTATAATAATGACTCATAAAGCCAATGTCTTGTACATAAATAAGGGGTATATGTTCAATGCGACTAAGGATATTAAACAGAATTGGAATCAGAGATGTAGACTATAATAAACTGTCATATAAACAATCATGATGAGTTCCCTTTTGAGAAAAAGACATTACATATAGTCTAATTTTCATGGCACAAATTACAAGGAGACCTTTGCATGATCATTCTTCCACAATTGGAAGCACTCTGGACGTATCTTATCATTCTTCCACAATGTGTCATACTCATAGTTAGCAAATTCGGATTCGGGAATTATTCGGACGGAGAATTATTCGGAATAATTCAGTTGATTAATTTAAGGATTCGATCAAAAAAGCGGTCAAAAAAGCTTATTGGGGTTTTTTTTGTTTTTTTTTGTTTTGGTTTTTTTTTTTAAATACTATTTAAGTGGACCGAATAATTCGGTTTAATTCGGATTCGGTCCGAATTATTCGCGTTTTATATTTACTTTTGAAAAAATCGTGAATTTTACCGAATTTTATTTTTAATTCGGATTCGGTCAGAATTTTTGATAAAATTCGGAAAAATTCGGTTCGGCCGAATAATTCACGAATTATTCGGCCGAATTGATAACACTGGTCATACTATCAGAAAACTGAGATATTATATATGTATTAGGAGGTATTGACGCACCAACAAATTATTGAAGAGCTACCAGTTGAAAATAGAAAGCATCACAACATCAAAGACTCAATCTAAGAAAACTATTGAAAAATGCAAATAAAAAAATAGGCTAACATGGTCAAATGAGCTCCCCTGCTCTCCTACCCCGCTACTTGAGACAAATGGAGTGGAAATATAATAAGATGGAGGTTGAAATGTTGGCTATAGGATGTAACCCACCTTTGGGCACTACAAGTATTTGGAGAGTACGCAACTTATTCTTTCTTCAAAAGTGTCATCCATGTGGCTGTACAGTAGATACCTTGATTATAAAACAAGAATTACCTTGATATCCTGTTGCGAGAGTACAAAATAAAAATCATCTCTCTCTAACACACACACACACACACACACACACCACAGCAGATCAATCATTCCGAGCATTGTTCTTTCTATGAGTTTGCAAGAGATTTGTAATTTTGTAATTCATATCCGAGAGTTTCAAATCCATTTCATAGTGAACTATGCCGTCAACAAATTTTAAAATTTTTAAGAGTCAAATGGGCCAAACCATGAAAATTTTTACACATTCTTTCCTCGTGTTGCTCAGTATGCAGTAAATGATAAAGGGAACTATCAATAAGGGGTGTGGGTGATGAGATCTTACTTCAGTTACAATTAAAAAATGTTAAATTACAGAAAAAATAACCCCAGGCAATTTCAAAGTTTTGCACAGATATTATACTACTTAATTCTATAAAGAAGCAAGTGAAGTCATGTTGCCATAAGATTTGGCATTAAGTTGGGATAATGTTGAGTTTTTTGTTGTTGTTGTTGTTGTTGTTGTTGTTGTTGTTGTTGTTGTTGTTGTGGTTACTCAATAGAAATGAATTAGAGCATTTTCAATCAGGTTGAAGCATTAAAGTTGACCAAATTAATTTGTAAATTTTGGAAGATATGACTTAAGAAATTTTAGGGCTTACAAGAATTGCACCAATGGGTACATGGACAATGAGCCTGACAAACACAATTCACAAATGTGGAAAATAATAATAACAAAATGTTTTTATCGATATGAAATGATTTCAGTCTATATTTTCAGGATTTGAGCTAGTCTGAGATCACTTTGCAGTGGCGCTATACAAGAGCATGAAATAGGTGAAGAGTGTTGCATTCTATTATGGGTGTCAAGTATCACTGGGCAGTAGAGAAGTTCTATATACATTGTAGAAACAACAGAGAGAGAGAGAGAGAGAGAGAGAGAGACCAATATTCACGCAAATATATTTTTAAAAGACGAACAATGTGGAATATCTTTTCCTGAGAGTAAGAATTCTTGAAACATACTAACAACAGGATGAAGGAGAGGAACATGGACAACTTACCTGCATCCATATAGAAAATCACGACTAAAGCTCCCAAACTGAAGAGAGAACGCTCTTGATAAATCACCTAGGAACACCATTCAATTTTTTTATCACCATAAGAATCAAAGTAATGAGAATCTAGAATCAAAATATTTCTTGCAATTCAAAGGCAACAGAGGCAGCAAGCAGAAAAGAAATCTTTGGATCATGAGGAGATGAAGTCTCTCTCACAATTCACGATTAATATATGAATGGATGCAAAAATAAATTTATCTTTCACACCTGTTGCTGCGGGCAACCAAATCTATTGTTGCCCCCCCCCCCTACTGATTGAAATGCAAGATCTTTTGGGAACAGGTCTGGTACTTCTCAAAGGCCAAATCAGTTGACTTGTACAGTTCAAAGACCCAATATCACAATTGCACTCAGCTCCAGAAGACAAGCCAAAGCACCAAAAAATTTGTGCTCTTTTATCTTAGAAGAAAATCATTCTCATCAGTAATCAATTAAAATCATTAATATTTTAAGGAACAACTAATCAAACAAAGCCACCATCGATAGTTAGACATAATTACTATTATTTCCTTTGTGTTTATGACCTAAAACAATCAAAATATCTTTTTTAAAAGATTTTAATGGATTTAAGGAAAGATTGAAAACTTACTTGTTTGACAGCGTAGAATATAGATAACCATCCCGTCTTTGGGATGGTTTCGGTTGAGTTGGGAAAGAGAAAATTGTGGCAGCTGCTTCTCTTGCGTATCTTTCCTGCAAAATAAAACAAATAAGATGCACCAAGAATAACTTGGGCAGGTTCCACGATGAAAAGGAAAGTGGGCTTTGATAGTTATTTGATTTAGAATAAAAAGGAAACTACTGGGAAATTATGAAATTTATTATTATATACTAAAGGAAAGTGGGAAATTAAAAAAAGAAAAGAAAAAGGGAGGAGAGATTAAGGAGAGGGACGTGAGAGATTTAGAAGAATAAAAAAGTTAAATTGTTAAAATATTAGTTTCTAAATATTAGAGAGAGAGAGAGAGAGAGAGAGAGAGAGAGAGAGAGAGAGAGAGAGAGGGGAGAAGGCGTGAGTTTAATAAGGAAATTATTTTTTTTATTAACTAAATAAAAAAATTAATATTAGAGAGAGATTGTGGAGGGCGTAAGAGTTTTATTAAATAAACTAATTTTAAAATGATTAATGAAATTAATATATTTATAAAAAAGAACAAAGGGTACCCAAAAAGTAGAAAAAATAAGAAAGATAAAAATGTGATAATAAAGAAGTTAAAGGTATTTAAATAAATAAGAAGGATAAAGTAGTCTAAGAAAAATTTAGCCACGAAACATGAGTACATGCTTTTATATAATAGTATGATATATATATATATATATATATATTTTTTTTTTTTTTTA
>NW_024868547.1:42449-43018 GCF_013358625.1 Macadamia integrifolia | reverse complement strand
TATATATATATATTAGTTTGGTAAAGCTATATATGTTGTAGTACTATTTTTTTTTTAATTAATAAATGAAATTGACTAGTTGCAGCTCATAACCCGCTTGCAGCTATTGCATTTCAATATCTAGTGTTCTACCAAACTTGTTGACAAGTATGGAACTACATACTATTTAAACCACGTGGGCGACTAATATTGAATAGATGATGCATTATATGAATGGTCTAATGGATGGTTTTTCTGAAGTATGTCCATTCTATCCAAAAGTCTCCTACTTCTGTAACTTTGTATGAGCTACTCTCTCTATTTTGTGGTTCTAAGCGCTGGACGAGTTCTGAATATCTCTCTCTCCCAAATATTTATGTCTATATATATATATATATATATATATACTAGTAAGAAATACACGTGCAAATGCACGTGGGAACATAAATGAATAATATTAATTCAAAGTTTCATTTGTTCTCTTACGTTATGAGAGAGAGAGAGAGAGAGAGAGAGAGAGAGAGAGAGAGAAGCGAAAATGCATGTGGGAACAAAAATGATTAATATTAAATCAAAGTTTCATTTGTTTA
>NW_024868547.1:33542-42429 GCF_013358625.1 Macadamia integrifolia | reverse complement strand
ACCAAACGCAACCTTAATATTTTTATAAACTTTGGAACCTTTTTGACGTGTAAAAATTGCTAAGAGAGAAAGCATGATTAATAAAAAGTTAGGGAACCAAATAGAATTACTAAGGGATTTGTTACCTAAACTACTTGAATAAACACATCACAAATAGAAGGGCCTGTAAAATAGAGGTTGTTGAGGAAGGGTAAGCAAGGAAAATGCTAGAGTCTCATGGGAATATTTGAAATATTGAGTGAAATTTGTAAAAAATATTTAAATATTTCTCCCTCAACGCAAGATTAAGAAAATGTAATGAGACTTTAAAAAAAATTTCTAAGGAGTTGTTACATAAATCGCTTCGCCAAACACCTCCCCAAATAGAAGGGTTTGTACATGGATGTTCCCAAGGAAAAAGCAAAGAAAATGCTAGTATGTCAATTTAATGTTTAAAATTTAGAGTGAAATCTGTAACAATAGTGAAACATCGGGTTTGTGACCTCTAACAATAGTTATCGGTACCAATCCAAGATTGGCTGTACAGTCCGATCGGTCAATATTACCTCTATTTTTCATTTTTTTTTTTTTTTTTTAAGATTTTAATCCTGATACCGATATGATACCAGATTCTGGATCAGTATGGTATCGGGATCAATCTCAGTCGATACTATTATGATACAATTGATACGGCCGATCCAATACCAATACCTAAAACGATGCTCCATATACATCATTGGCACACACCCTATAACTCTTGCTCTGAGAACCACTTCCTATTGTCAATTATTAATATTAGAAAAATGGGTTAAAGAGCACTACCTCCAGTGTACCCTATGCCCACACACATAATGAAGTGGAGTCGGGGCATGGGTGTCTTTTCATAGCCTAGTTTTACTTCCTCATATGTGTGGTTGTTGTAGAGTACACTACTTTTTCCCCAAATTTACATTGGCTATTATGGAATGGCCACAACGTACTGGTTTTCCATACAACTCAATTTTGTAAATGTTAAATATATGTTTCATAAATATAGGGAAAAGGCTGTGTATGTAGCTGGTATACCCAGATTTGTGTATATCTCTCTCCCTCCCATTGAAAAAGTCCCCTATGTCCTTCCCATCTTAGCCCCCTCGTTGGATGAGCCGCTTGGTCCAGAAAATCAGGTGGCATTCCTAACCTCCTCTCATATATACATGTGTGTGTGTGTAAAAATACATGTACAAATGCATGTGTGACTAAGCATTTTAAATGATGATCAAAGAGGGTCACATGTAAAGTACGCGAAAAAAAACATAAACACAAAGATGATCCAAAACTGGATTAAATATTTGTTTAGCAATGAACAATATTAAAGAAATTGGATTTAAAAAACAGAGGGTGTAAAATATTGTAATGGGTTAGAAGTAGCACTTGAAACATATTTAAATCAACAAATATAAAAGAAGAATGTTTTTCATTCCTTAGCAAATGTCACCACGAAATCATATAGAACTAGTAATAGGCAACAGTATTTCATCCATTCCAACGGTATTGGCCATTAGTAGGGTCTAATAGGTTTCTCTCGACTGTTTTATTTAAAAGGGTTTTTTTGGGGAAAGCGCCTCTTGGCGTGGTGGCTGCCAGTCAGGGAGAGGTCGCTTGTATTGTCTTTACATATTCTTTAAAGTATTCATGTTAAATATAGGATTTATCCTTATAGGAGTGAAAATGTTTTTTTATTTTTTTATTTTTTTACTTTTTTATTTTTTTTTATTTTTTTAAGAAGCACTTTATTAACAAACTAAGGAAGATAGAATAGAAAACATTGTTCCAGAATATACAGCAAAAGCCAGAATGAACCCCCCCCGCCCCCATAGAGTTTCTGAAGACTCCACCTACACCAGCTTGACCTGGAGCACCATGGGCAGCACCATCAATATTAACTTTCACCATATCTCCAATAGGAGGACACCATTTAATGTTAATGATATTAGTATGACTTGGATTGGTGTTCCTCACTTGCAAAAATTCCTTGGCCATTAATAAAGACTAAGATTGAATACTCCGACAATTTGGCCTGGAATGTCGATGAACAAGATCATTGTAAGATAGCCAAATCAGCCAAATTGCAGTAGACATAATAGCTTCCCACCAACGTGACTATTGTGTCAAGGTCTTTGATTGCATAATATAAGTAACCATTGATGAAATGGTCAAATAACTCATCAGAATTGAGCCAAAACCATTTGCCTTCCATAAAGCTTTCAACCAAGGGCAATTAAGGTAAATGTGATCAAGTTGAGCTGAATGTTGAGCACAAAAGGGGTAGATATCCAATAGATACCTTCCCCAATCATTAAGAAAATCCCTTTAAGATATAGATACATATTATTTGACACCATAATAGATGCCAATAAGAAAATCCTTTTAAGGTAACTTTTATCGTTAATATTAATAAGAATTAGTTAAGAACCAGAGTTAGAGAATCCCAACATTTGAAATTGATTGGTTAATTAGCACGGTTTTGATTCAGGCCCAAAAAAGAATCAATTAGGTCCTGATCCTTCTCTTTTTTATTTTTATTTTTATTTTTGGTAGAAATGCTTTTCAATTGACACCTTAGGACTGTTAACTTTCTGAAAAAATAATTTGGGAAAGGTATTCATGCATAACGTTGCCCAAAACTTTTTGCTAAATAAGTTTTGTGGAAAAAATAAGCATACATAGCCATTTTATAAATTCTTTTATACCCTTCTCTCATAATAAATAGTGGGGCCCAGACTTGACATTCTCCCTCCTATTCTGATCATGTACCTCCATGTGGGCCTACTTAAATGATACTATTTTTCCATCATTCATTCATGTAGCATACAAATTAATTTTTATTTATTTATTTCCTGTCTAATTGCAGTTACAATGCTCAACGACAAGTAGGTATTTGATAATAAACAGGTGATGCTCATAGAATTAAGGTATTGGGGAGGAGGATGCAATTAGTGGTCATGGACTCATGATTCATGAAGAATTTTTTTTTTTTTTTTTTTTTTTTAATGCAAACTATAATGGCTCATTTGATAAGAAGTAATGAGAAAGAAAATTTTAATTAATCTTTTTTTTCTTTTACCATTTGTAACCAAACCATCCTCAAACTTCCCCCATGGCATGTAAGCCAAGTAAGTGATGAAGTAACATTTCTGAAACAATATGAAAAATACTCTTAAGAGGATGCTTATTATTGCATATGTACACCCAGTAAGTTGATGAACCAAAGAGCTGGATTCTCTTAATTAAGCTGTTCAAGTTGAAGAAGCAGCTCTATAGAAAGGTAAATCCTTCTCAACTTTTGGAGGTGCCCTTGGTATGGGATTCTTTTCAAAGAAATTCATAGGTTTCAGATCAAAGCTTGCAGATCTAGTGAGCATTATTGAGAAATCCTCCTGGCATGGTATTGGTGAAATCCCATTGGATACCAGCACACTATATCTTTGTCATCAATTGGATGATCCTTGCATCACCATCATCGTTCATAGTTTTTGTAATTAATACTCTCTCTACTAATACTATACTAAAATGAAAACCCAAAAAAAGAAAGAGAAAATTTTCAGGGGTACCTCTCTGACCATACACCAACTGTATCTTCTCCTTTAATTTTCCAAACAAGAAGCACCCATCTCTAACAAATTAATTACAAGTTAAGATTAGGAATTAAGATTATCAGTCTGTGTGCTCAAGCCCTTGACGATCTGATGATAATAATTGTTAGGGTTTCACGCAGAAGTCAAGAGTAATAATTCCACATTGAATGTGAGTAACATGATGTGGAGAGTTAAAAGTACTTGGATACCTTCTTCTTCATGGCTAACTTTGAAGAATACTGATTATTTGTAAAGGAAGCACATATAATCGTGGAGGCCATGGTGGTTGAGCAATGATGCAGCCTCGTTGGAACTACGAATTGAGAGAGTCAATAACACAAACTTCTAGGCATGTAACCGTGTAACACAAACACAAGAAAGAAATAAATGCAAGTGGAGAAAGCTACAGTTCTACCCGACTGTAGTGAAACTCTGTGGTTTATACACCAAGGGTATCTGCTGAAAACAAATTCTAATTTATCATTCATTCCCCTACAATGAGCAAAGCTCTTACAATTATAAGAAAAGAAAAATCAACTGAAATCTTTATCTAAGCTTTTCTAGGGTTACGATTACATATGAAATAGAAGGAAACTAATCCAAGGTAATCCTTAATTGACTTAGGTTCTTTGGCACAAAAGAACTATCAAAAATAAAGAGCCAACAAAAGGGGAAAGGGGGCTGTTGAAGAATGCATGAGATAATAAGCCTCCAAACAAAATCATATTTTTCCATATAGGGTTCCACTAATGGTGCTTCAATGTTGGTCTGAAGAATCAATAGCTTTCCCATTTAGAAAAGTAAGATAGATCTCAAACGTTGAGGATATTGGGCACTTTCCAAATTAGAGAATGCAACATGATCTCTAAGATTAGATCATCATGATGAACATAGAATGTGGATCTTCTTCAATATTGTAAGTTATTAAATATGACAAGTGACATACTGTCATAATTTTTCAGAATTGACTTACCTAATATTGGTTATCATCCCAATAGGAGATTGTCCCATATGAGGCCGATAGACTTAGCCAAGTAGAGGTGGGAGAATTTTGTATGATTCCCCTATCAATCTCCTTGCAAAATATAGATAGAGAAGATTCTCTTAGCTTATGCATTTGGCTAGAGATGTTAAAGACCTTATGCGAGGCTTGAATTTTTTGTTAAACTAGATAAAGAAATTAATATTAGTTTCTAAATATTATAAAGAGAGACAGTGGATGACATGAGTTTAATAAATGACCTAATTTTTTAAATAAATAATGAAACTAATATTTAATTATAAAAAGAACAAAGGGTATCTAAAAAATAGAAAAATAAGAAAGATAATGAAAAGTGATAATGAAGAAGTTAAGGTATTTAAATAAATAAGAAGGATAAAGTAACCATTTGAAAAGATTAGCCACGAAGTATGAGGACATGCTTTTATATAATAGATAGATAGATAGTATGATAGTATGATATATTCACAATCAAAATGGTTTGATGTGGAAAACCTGCACACTGAAATTGGTCAATAAATATCTAAATCTGATCAGAGTGTTTAATTTTATTATGAAGTATAATTGGTTGAAAGATAATAAAATCTTTTATTTATTTACTGTTTTTAGTTGAAAAGGTGGTGTCTACGGAAGATGCAAGGAACTGCGAATACAAACCTTTGGGGGACTACAAAAGTGACAGAGAATGCCAATTGCGATGTACACCAAAATACCCATCTAGCAAGGGGATTTGTGACACTTCCTATTCCTTTGAAGTATGTTTATGCAAGATTTGTTGATGAAATGATCATGCCTTCAAGTGGAAGTAGTAGGGCATATGTCCCTATCTTAATACTCTAATATATAATAATAAGAGGACTGTTAATTTAGTTTAACTGCTTATCATGCCATTCATTGAGAAAGGATACGCATGATGATGGGTTAACTTTTTTTTTCTTTCTCTTTTTTCAATCGTAATAAAGATGAAAATTTATTGCTCATCAAAGTGGGATTTAGATGCTCTCCAATATCATTGGTCGAGGCCCAATGCACATCCAACAACTGATAAGATCTAGGATACATGTCTGTGTGTTAGGTTGCGTGCGTTGGTCCTCCCAATCATTGGATGCATTGGGACTTCAGTGGCACTGGAGAGGATCATCAAAGCGACAAAAAATTATAAGTACCCCTTATACATACAAGAAAAATATGAAGGTTCCCCACATAGGAGAGTAAGTAAATTTCACTTCAAAGTTCAAACTACTCAATTTGTATTATATGTACAAGGTTTAGTTAGCCTCGTATGGGATAGGTCTAAAGCTAATGATGTTTAACATTAAAGAGTGGCAGCGCTATGTTAGTGAATTTTTCAAGGGAAAAAGTTGGGTACGCTGTCGGTATGCCATAAGCTAGAGCCTATTGTACCTATCTCCTTCTTCTCGCTTTGAAATGATTCTCCTATCCCTCTTCTTTGATGGCCTTGTCATGCATCCCCGTTGGTGCCACCCATTAGCTTACGCACATGGGTGGTTTGCCTATCCCTCTCGTGTTCATTTGATTTCTCTTAAACCTTGGAACCTTTGGCTTGTGAAGATTGCTAAGAGAGAAAGCAAGATTAATAAAATGTTAGGGGATCAACAGAATTACTTGGGATTAGTGATGATGAGCTAGCATTTTTATGTTGGGAAAATTTACATCCCCTCACCTGGGCTTTGTCCGAATGACCTTTATATCCATTGTTCAATAATTAAGTCCCTATCCCCTAGACTCTTTTTTTTTTTTGATAAATCATAACAAATAAGGAACTTTATTGTTCATCAAAGTGATAAAAATTACATCCCTTATGAGAAAACATGAAGATTCCCCATATAAGAGAGCTAGTAAAATTCACTTCAAAGTTCAAACTACTCAATTTGTAATATACATATATATATATATATATACTAGTAAGAAATACACGTGCAAATGCACGTGGGAACATAAATGAGTAATATTAATTCAAAGTTTCATTTGTTCTCTTACGTTATGAGAGAGAGAGAGAGAGAGAGAGAGAGAGAGAGAGGTGAAAATGCATGTGGGAACAAAAATGATTAATATTAAATCAAAGTTTCATTTGTTTATCTTACGTCGTGTGTGTGAGAGAGAAAGATTGTCCACTAAAATTTATAGAGATAAAGAGAGAATACAATAACTTAAATTTATAGAGATGAAGAGAGATTATTTAAAATAAAGTTTGTAAGTCTCCTACATTTGTAACATAACTTTAAAATTTAAAATTATTTAAGGAAGCCCATGAATATTTGCTACAACAAATAATAATTATTTTGGAATAAAGATCAAATGGTATAAGCTTAACTTTTTCTATTTTTTTTTTTTTTTCTTTTTTGTCTTCATCTTCTTCAACATCTATGATTCTTTTTTTATCCACATTTCGTTCTTTCATGATATCTATAACAACGCTTTTTGATTTTCGACTTTCATCATTTTTGAATCCATTTTGAAGTAGAAATAATAGTTCTTTGATAGACACGCATCCAGTTTTTATTTGTACTGCAACACATGAAAATAAATTTACAATTATCACTATATATTAATATATTATTTTAATTTAATATAATTCTTAAAATCAGATTAACATTCAATATTTATACCTTTTCTCATGATGTTGCATATTCAATTGCCAATCATCCTATAAGTGTTTCAAGTTCCTCAAAGATTGTCACGGTTATTGTTTCAGCTGAGTCTTTGATCTTGAATTTTTTGAAGTATCTATTAATGAGTAAAACCTTATAAATAGGATAATAAATTAATATCATGGTAACTAAAAATAGGATAATGCATATCTTTTTAAGTGTACGGTGGGGATTGGATTTTTTTTTTTTTAATGGAAGGTGGCATGCGAATCTTAGAGAAAGTGGCGAGTGTTAGAATTAAATAAAGAAAATAAATTTTTTATTAAGAAAGAAATTATTATTATTATAAACTAATATTAGAGAGAGAGAGAGAGAGAGAGAGAGAGAGAGAGAGAGAGAGACTCTGTGGTGGGATTTGTAGTTTAATAAAAAAACTAAATTTTGCCCTTCTCAAAATAGTACCTATTTTTTCTCTTAAGCTTCCTTAGAAATAGGGAAGTGAATTAATTTCATGGTATTCCCTATAAATAGGAAAATGAATTAATATGATGGTTTTTAAAAATAGGATAATTATAATAATAATTATTATTATTAATTTTTTTTTTTTTTGGGGGTGGGGTTTAGAGTAATCTCTTGTTCAAATATTCTCTACTCTTGTAAATGAAACAGAGCTGTGAAAATATCAAATTGTCTCCATTACAAGGGTCATGATGCAGGCTGTGGAACATCAGGGATTCTATATATGTTAATTTTTTGAGGAATTGAAATTATATTGTCTCAATTCCCAAGCTTGGAGAAAGTAACACTGCTTTCTGTAATGGCAACTTTAATGTCATTCACCTACTTATTCATTCCTTTGTACTTGTGCATCCAAAATTTTGCTTCTCATTAGAAGTTTAAAGGGACTTTAACTGGAGTTAAAACAGGGGTGAATGGTATTTCTCAATCAACTCTACCTGGTACATTCTTTTGTTTAATGCTCCTGTGCCAGCCGACTTCTCCATTTGGATATAAAAGAGGATACTGTAAGGCATCATAACAACTATAATAATGTATCACTCGATGTTTCCTCCTTGAATGTCCTTCTATTATTATATCACAATTTTCAGTTCTATTGAGATTATTTCCTTCTACCCAAGTAGCTGCAACTTGGTCAACTGATGGTAAATTGTAAACTCTCTGATCAAGATGTACGTCACTTGTGATTATGATCTCATTATTCTCTAACAAAGGAACATCTTTCAAACTTTTAAAGAACCTTGCATATGAATTAATTGATAGAATATCCATTAGTTTTGACATAATAGGTTCTTTGAGTTTTGAATCTTGTAACACTTTTATCCTATTTTGAAGTTCATTATCAGTATCATTAAAATATAATTGTAAATAACATGGATTGTCTTTTTCTGACCAAATTGGAGGCAAATCATGATATACTTGTCCTTGAGCTCTAAAGGTATATATACTTTCTTTTCCATTTGCAATATCTTGGTCAATATGAACTCCAAAAGATGTGAAGGAAATTATACTATTGTAAGCACATATATATATATATATATATATCTATGGAATTCAATAGCTTCAGATGTTTGAGAAGTAAATAAAGAATATAATTCATCTGGAATTGTTGTAGATGCCAAAATAACATTTCCATTATAGCAACAAAATGAAGGTGGTTC
>NW_024868547.1:6451-33522 GCF_013358625.1 Macadamia integrifolia | reverse complement strand
TTCAAACAAAAAAGTAATTAAGAAATCCATACCAACTTCAAAAAACAACAGGAAATATATCAACAACCTGGACAAAAAGTTTAAAAAAATTAGGAAAGGTGAGAATGTTACACCAACAACAAAAAAAAAAAAAAAAAAAGGAAAAAAAGGGGGTTATAGAATCTTGGAAGTCCTTATTTGGGGCCCTATTTGGGACTCACCACCCTACACATATTTGGTCTATGAAATGAACCGATTCATTTTAAAAGTCAAATTTCAGACCGGCAAACCCAATATCCACCATACACATGGACGATTCCACATGTCAAAATTAGACATACCCTCCGCTAGCCTTCTCCAAGGATTACAACCACAAAGGATTTCGATCTTTTTTTCCTTATTTTAAGAGAAAAAGTAATAAAGTGGGTAACTACCTATCAACAAAAACAAAAATAAGTTGATAACTCTCTATTCTGATGTATCTGAGTTGGCATCTAGGGGTCAATTGCAAAGGATGAAGAGATAGCCAAATTGAGAGATGAGATCAGGCTTACTTGCACTCATTGGAAAATAAAAACTATTGGAGTCACAAGTAATTACCCTAAACACCCCCCCTCTTTTTTTGTACTCTCCCTTAAACAGCTCTCTTTTTAGCTTTCCTTTTCTATCAAAAAAAACTTTATCTCTTGTTATTTATCAAAATAGAAGCTTCATATTTAACCCGTTTACAGTTGGAGAAACACCAGAGAATAGTTGATTTGGAATTGAAGAAGAGGGTACTGGAGTTGGAGTTCTGTCTTCAGGAAGCCCACTCTTAGATAAGAAAGCTTCAAAGGGTAATATATTTTTTCCTACCCTGAATTATTCACTCTCATTTTAGCTGAAAATAAATTGGGTATTAGTGGCTTTCCAAATGACGAATGCAAATCCCACCAATAACGAAGAATAACAGTATAGCAGGAATGAGACAAAGCATTTAAAACAACAGAAAAGCAAGAAGAAAGGAAATAGAAATTGAGCTTGTCTACAATTTTTTTATGAAAATCAAAACCTATAGATTACTGAACCAAAACCTATATACTGGAACATCTAGTACAACTATATAAGAGAATGAAAAAACAATTTCTGAATTAGAAATTACCCATAAATCCAAATATTGTTTCAACACATTAAACAATATAAAAAACTTTTGGTGCAAAAGAGATGGGAAGAGAAAATCAAATCATTTTCATGTCCATATCCAAGTAAAGAGCAAAAATGATGGTTCTGAATCAATGAAATCAAAAGTGTATATTGTACTCTAGTTATAGCGGCACGGAACTCACTGTCACATGCCAGGGAATCAAGGGCACCACCCAGAGTTAATTTAGATTGATTTTCAAGTAGTATTCAACATAGTTAATTTAGATTGATTTTCAAGTAGTATTCAAAATAATAATCATAACAGAAGCAATCCTATTCCCTACATCGAATCAAATCCCCAAATAGTTAGCACCCATCACACAAAGCGTAGGTGTGTAAAGAACACCTTGAAAACAAAAATACCACTATAGAGTACAGATCAAATTAGAAAAACATAATAACCTTGAAGGTAAAAGGAAGGAAAAATAAAAATACCAGTATAGAGCACAGAACACAAAAAGGATAATGATTCGGGGATGGTTGTTAAATAAATATTTGTCATATTTTATTTCAAAAGGAACTAATGAAAAGAAAATCCTTGAACTGAACCTGTTTTTTTGGTGATGAAACTACAATAAGAGAAAACTCGAAGGAAGGATGGGGGATAAGCCTGGATTATTGGTGGGTTGGCTGGATTATCTGAAATCAGTAGTGCGTTTTACTTGAACTGCGATTTTTGTCGGGCTTAAGTTGGGAGAAGGCTGATTTTTTTTTTGCTGCTATTAGACATTCTTAAGAGGTTCTGCTTGTTCTAGATGATGTATCCATATACATCTCCTTCTTCTATCTTGATTCTCTACAACAATATTTTAGGGATTCAGAAGAATCAATCCTTCCATGCAAGTGGAGACTGGAGAGTACTGTGTCACATTTGTTTCATTTTCCCATGAAATATAAAATAAGAGGGAATATGTGATACATGAAGATGTCTATGCTACTGGAGATTTTATTCTTTTATAGCTATGAGCCAAGATGGAATGGTACTACTACTTTTGATCAATCTCAGGTTTGTATTTTCACATTGGCATACATACCCCGATGGTCCATAACAAGATGCTAAATCTTAAGATAAACCGAGAACAACCTTGAGATGCTCAATGGAATTACTCTTTTAAGTGGTATAATTTGGCTTGGAGATTTTAGTGTGTTTGGGTTTTTTTATCTGCTATCAGTTTCCTTTCTAATAATGAACGTTGATCAGTAAATTAACTATGAGAGTAAACAAGGCATAGTAAATTTACAGGTATTGTATGGGTCGAAGCCCGATAAGCTCCAATAATCAATATCCCTTACATGTTCAGCTTTTGGGGCTTGGGTTCAGAGAAGGAAGGAAATCCTTTCTCTTTTCTCTCTCAGAAGTTAAAAAGCTCAACGGAATTATAAAGCAAATTACCAAAACAAAAAACATCACAATCATTTCAAGGTGGAATGAATTCAAAACCTCTTACAAGATGAAACAAAACCAGTTATAAGCTAAATTTAAATCACATAAATCATCAAAACCAATCTAATTCAGAGAAACAAAAACAAAACAAATATTAATTGCAGCACCAATAAAACTATTTTCCATATAAATCTTCTTATACGAATTGTACAGGAAAAAGTCTTAAGAAGAAAAAAAGAATAATTGGGATAAAAGCAAAGAGATGGGATGATTACCTGGGAGAACCCAACGGCAGGAAGACATTGGTGGATCTGCTATTCCAATGCCCAAGAAGATTTCTAGATTGTGCTTGGCTTGTCGTTGACAATGTGCGTAGGGAAAGATGCCGTCCTCTGTTGCAGATGATGATGAAACCACATAAAAGTGAGTGAGAAATAGCAAGAGAGAGAGACAGATGATAGAGAAAAGAAACTAATGTTAGAGAGGATGACTTTCTTCTACATCATGTTTAATGGAATTCTCGAGGATTACATCAGACAAACTTCAAAATTCGAAGCAATCCGAAGCAAGCAAAGCCCTATTCGAAAAAACTTTCTTCTCACCGGAAATAGCTAAATCGGGCGGCGAAGACGAGTCGAAGCAATCGAAGTTTGAAGATGGAGAACACTGAATGAAAGACTCGCGTGCCGCTACACCAGAAATAGCTAAATCGGGCACCGAAAATAGAAGAACGTGAGAGTGAGGTGGGAAAAAAAACTCCTAGAAAATAGATTTTTTTTTTCTGAAAGATAGAAACATGAGAGAGAAGATGGAGAAAATATAGAAAGAATTTTTTTTTTTTAGGTAAAACCGATTTCTAAAATATAGTTTTTTTTTAATTTAGAAAGATATGGATTAAAAGAGTAAGAGAGAGGAGGGAGAAAATTCAGAAAGATTTATTTAAAAAAATAAGAGAGAGAGAGAGAGAGAGAGAGAGAGATGAGGAAGAAAGTTCTTTACCAAAAAGAAAAAGGAAAGAAAATTTAGAATGAGAGATTCCTAATATGTAGAGATTTTTATAATTTTTTTTCTTAAGAAACATATGGATTAAAAGAGAGGAACGTGAGAGAGGGGAGGGAGAAAATTTAGAAAGAAATTTTTTTTGTGTTATGAAAACTCTACAAAATATAGAATTTTTTTTTTTTCTTTAAGAAAGATATAGATTTCTTTACCAAAAAAAAAAGCAAAGATATAGATTTTTCTAGAACGTGTGAGAGGTAAGGGAGAAAAGGAAAGTGAGAAAAAGGGAGGGAGAGATAAGGAAAGGAATGTGATAGGAATAAAAAAACTAAAATTTAGAAAATATATAAATATTAAAAAAATATATAAAGGGTACCAACAATATCAAAAAAATAGAAAGGTTTGACAAAAAAGATAATGAAAAAGATGACGTATTTAAATAAGTAAGGAGGATAAAATTGTCAAAGAAAAGATTAGCCACAAAGCATGAGTACATACTTTTATATAATAGTATGATATATATGTAATACTCTGTTCCAAAATTTTTTAATATAACAAATTTTGTGTTGTACCTTGTAGGGATGACATTAAAACTTCTCTCCCTCAGTGTTATTGCAGAACTTGAGAGGCTTGGACAACAAAGGTAAATGAAATTTTTCTTTATTGAATTGTTACTAGTAAAGACAATAGAATGAATTTCTTATTGTACTTTTAATTTTAGGCTCAATGCCTCCAAGGGGATAGTAGCCCAATGGTGATTTAGTGACTTTATGAGGGAGGTCTAGAGTTCAATACTCCCTATATACTTTGTGTGAGCTTTTCTCATATTTATAAATTTTTAAACCAAGTAAGGGCAAAATGGTTAATTTGCATGCAAGTCACTATTTAAGGGTTCCTTGAATCGTAAAAAAACTATTGCATATATTAAGGCCTATTGATTAAAGTGGAGGTGGAGAAGGGTACTATTATCTTTTCACTCAAGTGGAGTGAACTGCAATACTTCAAAGGTTACAGGAGTTAGAATGAATTATCACTAAGTATGGGGGTACCATCAAAATATAAGTGTCATTACTTGAAAGCCATGCAAGTGATAGTCAAGGGGCAATTCAGACAATTCACAAATCCTTAACAATGATAGATTGGAGAAGTATATACCGGTGAGTTCCTTTCTCATACTTTACTTCTACTATGTCAAGAGCAGAAGGAGGAAAAGTGAAGATGTTGAAGAGAAAGAGCTTATGAAATGGAGAGGAGAAGAGAAGAGGAAGAAGATGATCAAGGAGGAGAATGTGGTTCTACAGCAAGTCAAACTTGAATCTAAAGAGGGAGAAGAATATTTGAGAGAAAATAAAGCTCATTTCTAAAAATTTTCTAAGAGTTGGGAGGTCTTGTTTAGTTTACGCTTCTAATCCACACTTGAGTATAAGATTTCAGAATTTCAGGTTAGTGTACTAACTTACATATTCTTATTCAAAAAATACTTGTGAGATTTGAGTGTGAGATGAACTTAAGATGAAGTATTCATGAAGGTTATGGAATGCATGTGAATGAACTCAAGGATTTGAGCCAAAATTTGAGAATTTGAGAACCTAAAAATCTATTTCAGATTTGGATTTACAGTTTAGGCAGACAGACCTTTGTTTAATAAAAATAGCATTACTTTTTTATATAAACTCGAAATTGATTGATTTTAGGTGTATTAGAAACTAGATTTATAGAGCTTCAACTTTAATAGAATAGGCTCTTATAGTTATGCTTTTAAATGACCTTAAATGTCACTTGAAGTGAGAACATTGGTTCTGCTTGAGAGCAGAATTTATTTCAGGGTAGTTATTTGAAAAATTAAGTTTCAAAATTGTGACATGTCCCATTGTTTTACTTTTTACTTTTACTTTCACTTTAACTTTTGGGTCTTGAGCTCAAAAGTGTTGGAGGGAAGTTTTTGAATGAAAAATTCAAAATACAAAAAAACAAAAGCCAAAGACTTGTCTTTTAGGACAAGTTGTCTAGTCCCACATTGGAAGTAGATGAGTGAAAGTGTGGGTATATATATATATATATATATATATTTGTTTGTTACTTAAGGGTGCAAGCCCTTTGGAGGGATGAGCCCAAGGGTCTATGTTTTCTACATCTAGACACAACACCATAATGTAAAATAAATACTTATATTAATACAACAATCCCCCACAAGTTTCAAAATTCCAATAAAGAACATGTATGAGCTAAGTGAGCATATTAGACGTAGTAGGACACGTCGTTACAGGTGTTTTTAGGACTTGAACCTACACTAGGTCTAATGAACTATGCTACAGAGTATAGGTGAAATCAGACTTCTTGAATCTTTCCTCATCGTTGTAGCAGACTAACTTACCAGTCATATTCTACCGGTCGACCTTATCTTCGATCCCTTTATGAAATGGACATTTTCCTTTATTAAAAGTTGGCCATGTGCCTTATCCTAGTTTTTATGGATGTTTAGAAATTTCGCCTATAAAACTGTCATCGGAAGGCGGCCTCACCCCCTCCATCTACTTAGGTCAGCTCATAGTGTGCACAACAGTTTACACACCCCCACATTTGTGAGTTATTGCTAATTAAGAGTTTAACTCATCCTCTTTTCTTTGTGGTGGTACTGCTTTGTTATCTAACTAGAATGAATGATTATATAGTAGTACAAAGCAAATCATCCAATGACTTCGTTTTTACCCTTTGAACCTAATTCAAGAAAAATCTTCTTCACATAGGTTAGGTGTCCATCATATGACTTATGTCATAGGCCTTAAACTCATTCCTTTAGAAAAATCATGTATAATCTTTGTCGGCAAGGGCTTTGTTAATATATCAGCCAGATTGCTTTTTGACTTCACAAAGTCGATAGCTATCTTACCTTCACTTATATACTGCCTTACAAGATTATGTCTAGATGTAGAAAACATAGACCTTTGGAGTATGGAAGAAAGCATCAACAAAGATGGCATTTTCAACTTTCATAGGGGGCAGGGCAATCATTTTTCCCCCTCTGTGTTTAGGCGCAGAAGCCACACTCCCTCACAGAGTTCGCATGAGGGAAAAAAATAGGCATTGGTATGGGCCTGAAATCATTTCTTCATTGGCTCCATGATTGACTTGAACATAAAGTTAGGTCATCTTGTCCTTTTCAGTCCTTGTCCCTCCATGGGAGTAACTATTTGTCTATAGCTGTGTGGGTGTGCGTGTTTCCCAAGTGATTCAAACGTTGAATGAAATCGATCGATTCTTTTTTAGATATCCGGATAGATGGATGGATCTTTATTTCTATTCATATAGATTACTATAAAATGGATTTAGCAATATATGTAACGTAGCAAGAAGCCCCAAATCCTTGATTTGGCCAAGAAACATTGCATTGCTTTGGGTTAAGGAAGTGAATGGAATGAGCTCAGTTGCTTAGGAGCAGGGACAGTTGATTCCCAATCATGAATATGAAAAGCTAAGAGAGAAAAAGGAAGGAGAGACTGAGGAAGATTACCACTCACCCACTAAGACGGTTGGGGAAGGGGAGAGTGGAGAGTGAGAGAGAATGTCTCGAGTAGAGCGGAACCCTTTACCTATATGGCCCTTTTTTTCTTATCCGGTTTGAGAGTTGAACCTTTTCGCATGTAAAGCAGGGCAAAGAAAAGACCTGCAGCTTTAAGTGCACTCCAAACTAAAGGAGGCGGATACATACTTGAACTGAGATCTTGGAACAAGGGCAGTGGTTGGGTGATGGGGGAAATGGAAGGAAGGAAAGTCGCTTGAGTAATATTTCTATTTATTTTGTCTCTATTATGTGCAACCATTCGATCAGCTGATGCAACTGTTGAACTCATCATTTGGCTTGAATCTCTTGTTAAGGAGCTCGGCTTCCCACTTCGTGGCCCTCCCATTCTGTGGTGTGATAACATAAGGGCCACCTATCACTCTGTCAATTTGGTCTTTCACACTTACACGAAGCACGTGGAAATTGATTTTCATTTCATTCATGATCGTGTGGCCAAACATCTGCTTACTGTTCAATTCATTTCCACCCAGGATCAGCTGAATGACATTCTTACAAAACCATTATCTACTTCTTGGTTTAAGTTCTTGAGGGACAAGCTGAAGATACATGGCACCGATTCACCACCTTGAAGTGGTGTATTGACCAGCTTCCGAATCTTGGGAACTTCCTAATCGGTTCCTCAATTCTTCTAGTGTACATGGAAGTCTACATTGTTTGAGACATGAAAATATTCTCTTATCTGATTGCACATATGGAATAGGGCTACAACTCTTGTACTATATTATCTACTACTGGTGAACACACTAATACATTAATCACTCAATTCACATTAACATTACATCACTACAATGGGTCCACTATGTTTTCTTGTTAACAAAAGTGGCACTTAATAAAGAATCCACTTCCCATACATAGAGTTGAGAGAGAATCATAAATTTGATTGGATGAAATTCTGAGTTCGGTGGTTTAATTGTCATTTGTGTATATATCAATTAGAAGATGGGGGCCGGGAAGCCAATTATATTCAAAGCAGAATACGGGGGGTTAATTGAAGGTTCTTAATCAGAGTAGCAACCATTTGTGACAGGATTCATGTGAGAAATAAATCTCTAATGGTCCAAACTTCTTAAGGTTTCTTGATCTGGATCTATCCATTTCACAACCCTTGAAAATTGTCTCATTTCTCTTCTCCAGTGAAAATCTGCTTTGCATGGTACATGTTTTAAATTTTTTTGTTTTTTTTTCAGCAGCAAAAATACAGGCAAATACTCAATATGTGTTGCAGCTTGATTCAACACAGTAATAGCATATGGGAAACAAATTTATCAAAAGAAAATCTTCCAACTAAAGAAAATACAGTAAATTAGATAAATAAAATATAACTGTAAGCATATGTTGATATAATGGTCATCACCTCATCAAACATAAAAGTACTGATATGTAATAATAGGAATATATACAGATCGAAACTTAAAATAACATGAAACAAAATTTAGTGGTGCACCTGTTTCAATTCTGAAGATTGGCCTCCATGACATTAACATTGCATCAAATCATTGACGTTCTTCCTGGAAAGGAAGAAAAACATATTTGAGTCTCTACTATTGTTGCATAATGGAAATATTTGTCTTTGGAAAGTAGGAATGGATTAGCAGAATCCATTTTAACTATCCTGCTCATGTTTATGATACTAAGAATCAATCCATCGTAATGGCTTGACCACCAACCACGGAATGGATCGATCATTTAAAGTTTGCTAAGAAACAGTGATGAGTTTTGTGGCTTTGTGGTAGTACAGGGAAGAAGAAAAAAGTCTGCAATAACTGCTTAAAGTTTTCTGTACCCACAAAACAACAACTGCCTAGTGTAGTTGGTGAGTTGTGATACGCAAAAAGCATATGTTCACTAGGAGGTCTCAAATTCTCGAGCCTTCTAAATGTTATCTACTCCCTTCCAACCCTGATCAGCCAGTACCATCCCCTCAACTCAAGAGAGTTTTTTTTTTCCTTCTTAAACCAAAGATGGGAAACCAAAGGAGCATTCAAACTGAGATAAAAAGAGAGATCAAAACAGAAAATTGGATGGGGATTATCAACAAGAATTTGAGTTCCACTCTGTCTCGGACATTATCACCTCCTATGCTAGCCTATCTTCTCTTATTTTGTAGGAGTCCCACTGATTGTCAATCTCTACATCCTATTAAGACTCCTACCTCACTAGAGTTCCATATGGTATCAAACCCTATCCTCTCATAGAGTTTGTATTCTAATATAACTACTCCTATTAGATCTCCTTATCAGATAGAGTTTCCAATCATCTGGATTCCTATTTAGGCCATATATATAGACCATTAGGTTGTAATTTTCTCAAGTAAAAGCAATACAATGTAGTTTCAATAATTAACATGGTATCAGAGCGCCTAGGGCCAACGCCCATTGATCCCAATATTTTTTTTTCTCTTCTCAATTATCTCCACTTCCCATTGCCGCTAGTTGCTGCTACTTTCTTCTTCCATTGTTCTAGTTAATCCCTTTTATCTCCATGATGTCTGCCAATCCACCACCATCAATCACTACTACCGCCTCTAATACAAATATTCTTACTTGTCTCAAAAACTCCAACGAGTTTGCTGTCATTCAAGAGTCAAATGCTCCAATGAGCCTCACCCCTAAACCAAAATTTTATTTTCTCTTCTACATTATCTCTTGCTGTCATGTGGCCTTTTTCATCCTATTATGGCCAACCCTACTCCCATTAATGATCTAATTGAAAGCTCCAATGAGCATCAACACTAAATCCTTTTTTTTTTAGGTTATTTGACTATGTTCTTGGTGACGAACAGTATCCTCACGATACTATTCAAGTTCCATTGTGGCATGAAAAATACGCTTCAATCACTATATGATTATGTTCTAGGCAACCTCCATTGCCCTCAGGATTCTACTCCAGCTAAAGTTTGGTGTGAATAGGATGCCTCAATAATAAAGGCCCTCAGCTCATATGATTATGTACTTGATGATCAAAGTTGCCCTCAGGATGCTACTCCAGCTAAAGTTTGGCGTGAACAGGATGCCTCAATAATGAGTCTCTTAATTGCCTCCCACACGAAAGAGGTTCTATCCTTTGCATACTCTAATGAAGGCCCTCCGCCAGGCACGATTTTCTTCTCTCTAAGACAAGCTACGGATTCGAGCGCTCAAATCCTCACCTTGAGGGGGTGTATCAGCAAGAATTTGAGTTCCACTCTATCTCGGACATTATCACCTCCTATGCTAGCCTATCTTCTCTTATTTTGTAGGAGTCCCACTGATTGTCAATCTCTACATCCTATTAAGACTCCTACCTCACTAGAGTTCCATATGGTATCAAACCCTATCCTCTCATAGAGTTTGTATTCTAATATAACTACTCCTATTAGATCTCCTTATCAGATCTCCTTATCAGATAGAGTTTCCAATCATGTGGATTCCTATTTAGGCCATCTATATAGACCATTAGGTTGTAATTTTCTCAAGTAAAAGCAATACAATGTAGTTTCAATACTTAACAGGGATCAAGGTCCTAATGATTGGTAGTGGCAGAGAGATACCTCTGCTGATAGGAAATACCGACGTTGAGTGATGATTCTGAGAGAGAGAGATCATTACTTCGGCAGGCGGACCTCTCACGTTGACTGACCATCCCAACTTCCATGGGCCTCCCTCATCAAGCTCTCCTAGTTGAATACATTTTGGTAGTCCCTAACCTCAGTTATAGTTGTACCATCATTCCATTGTTCAATGTTTCTAGCTGTTTTTAAGGACGTTGACATTTAAACCAACTTAAAAATTGATCGACAAAAATCGAACCAAATCAAATCGTATCCCAAGGAAAAACAAAATAAAACCCGAAAAAGATCTTCTCCAATTGTTGGGCATCAACACAGCATTTGTCGGCTAGGAGGACCTGGGGTGTGCACCCATGTATTTGGTTGTGTCTGTATCCTTCCAGCCGTTGGATGCTTGGTTAGACACCCAACGCATATCTAATATGACCTTTGACACGTATGTATAAATGAACAAACATTAAGCGGAAATGAACTCAATATGACCATGGTGCGTACAAGAAATATTTTGCCATTATTTATCATGAATCCCAAATCATTCATGTACTCATTCGATAACCCTCAATGCCAGAGCCCAGTTGCCAATAATAGTTAGAAATAGCCATGATGAGTGCGAATATAAGTATTTTCATCAAGTAATTATTTAATGGGAAGGGTGTTTAACTTGTGTCATCCTCTTTCCTCCCCTTTTAAAAACGATTCATATGACCTTCTGTATCCAGCCCTATGATTGATGCATATCAATCGTGTACCGAAAGCTGACAGCATGCATAACCCTATATTGGCAGAACCTTTGCTTAATATTGAAATCATTTTAGTTAGAAAAAGCCATGATGAGCTAAATTTTTTTCTTAGTTCACCTGTTTCATGGAACAATTCTTTTAGGTCCAATTTTCATACATGGGCTATGTATGAACTCAACCTACACTTTGGTGCTTCAACTAGCAGAAGCTGAAATGGGAGTATACACCATCCCTCTCATCTATCCGATGATTGAAATAATGGTCTTGTACATACATAACCTTGCACAAAACCTTTCATCTTTCTTTTCAGAGTTTAGGTATTTAACCTTGGGATCAAAATAGATAAACAAATAATCCTATACTGCAACTTAAGATTATATCTTCCATTAAATATAAATGTTGAGTAGGTGTCTTGAATTATATTCTTAATACCATAGGCCAAGTTCTTACCCAAAAAACAAAAACCCTTAGCCCAAGTGACAAGATTAGTAAATACAGGTAATTTCATTATGTGAAATAGTATTGAAATACTTTTATGTGGGTAAGGGATTTTGGAATTGTTTATGGGATTTGGAGAGAACTCTTTGCAGAGTCAAAGTCTACTCCACAAAGTTTTGTTAATTAGTGCAAGCTCTCCGTGAGCACAAATTTTTTGAATAATGTAAGCCATGTGGCCAACACAAATTCTGGCAAACAATTTAACAATTTCAGCAAAAAAAATCAAAATTTACCAAGTTATATTAGTATAGACGTGTGGAAGAGGATATCTATGGCCTCCTCGACTGGTGCGTCTCTTCCACTTATTAAGTCAATAAAATGGGTTATTAGCCCTAAAGACCTGGCACATGGGTTACCTTAGGCTCCCTTAGATATGATTTCTTTTTGTGTTTATTAATTATTTTTTAAAAATCATTTGTGACAATAAATTATGACTATAAATAATACCCGTTTGGTTATTATTTATAAAATAGATTATATTATGAGAAAATAGTTTTCAGTTTTCATCTTTAACTTTGAGATTCCAACGAGAGAGATGATAGGATCTAAGGTTTTTTATTAAAAAAGTATAAAACATACTAAAGTTACCTATTTGCCATTGATTTTGAGTAGTTTAGCATACATGCTCATTTAAGATAGCAAAAATCAACATAAATGATTTGTTGCAGCAAATCACAAATAGCTTGAGAGTAATTTGTGATTTGTGATTTATTATAATTTATAAATAGAAATAAGTGCTATAAATTATACCAAACACTTACAAAAATAGAAATAGCATTGCCGTCAACTGGTTTGGTTCGATCCGGTCCAACAGCGACCCCTCCAAAGCCTAACAAGACTGAACTTCTCAAAAACAAGAAGCTTTCGAAGCGAGCTTGTTCCGGCGCGCGCCTAAATCTCTGCAGGGCGAAAACAAGCCTTTGGCTCGCCTTGTTCTGACGTGCTAACCGTTATAAGTCAAATAAATACAAATAGAACTCAAGCCAAAGAGAGCCTAAGGTAGGCTTACCAACTGAGTTACTACAACAGGCCAATTATGCTAGTGGGGACCCCCTGAAAGGATGTTGAATCCACTTGGGTTTCTGTTTCTTGATGAATCCTGTGTAGATCTGTGTGACCTTGGGCTTTGCTGGAAGGTAGACGCTTATTATTATTATTATTATTATTATTATTATTATTATTATTATTATCAATAACTGTCTAAAGGAAAGATAACTAAACGTGGCCGGTGCCTTAACCTTTCTGATTTATTTGTTAGCCTACCATTTTATTTTATTTTATGTTTAGGGAGAGCAACTCAGTAGTTGATTTGGCAAACGGGGTTACTTGTTTACATGAATTGGAATTGTTACTTCCAAATCAAAGTCAATGAAACTCAAAACAATAAATTAGTAGGAAAAAAATGGAATACTAATAAGGGAAAGTCAAAGTTGTGCATAGACTAGCAAGTCTATTCAAACAAATGAGAAAAGTTAAGTTACGTTATTAATTGGGGTATGAATTTTTTCACCATTTCCCGTGTTTAGGCATGAGGATGCATGACTTGGCAGGAATCTTTTTCTCTTTTTAAAATTGTCGAATAATCTGATTGACGAAATCATATAATTGATTGTAGAAATTATAACATTTTTAAAGAGGTCTTTATGATCTTTTCTTAATCCAACAACCATGATAATGAACCATTTTCAATAATTATTGTAACTTCCAAGTCAAGGAGCTTATTTATTAAAAGAGAAATGGCAATTTGGCAACTGATGCATTATTTAAGTTTGAAAAGACATAACGGTGATATTTTGAAGGGCTAAAGAACCCTACCACTTCACCACCATTATGGCCTAGGCTACACTAGGTGTGCGGGCAAATGGGAGGATGCGAGAGAACATTTTTAGCACACATAGGGGGAGGGCAGCATGATCTTTTTTCCCCTACATCAGTCTGGGTGTTTCCTACTCCGATGTTTAGACTATCAGGTTTCTTTTTCCCTATTTTGAATCTTGCAAATTGACATTTAAATTAATGACAACAGCTATGCACTAATGAAGGGCGCAAACCATTATCTTTCCTTCCACCATGCTGGTCCTCTAATTCTCCTCGAGTATTTAAAGAAATGTTATTTGATCATTCAACGGATCAAGGATCAAGCAAGATGTTGCTTTCTTTAAGCCTTTAAATTAGCTACTACTAGTAGAGATGGCAGGGAAGGGCGTTTCTTTGCCGTGATCCCCACTTGCCAATTACAACAATGGAATCAAAGGTCCATGCTGGTTTGATAAACCCAACCTCAGTCCAATGCCTTCGAAGTCAATAGAGTATTTGTTAAAATTTTACAATTTGGCGACTAATCCATTAATATAGTTTCATAACAAATGTTTAGATCCTTTTATTTTATCCAAAATATCGGCATTCGATTAATTAATTGGGTCTGGAAACATATATCCCCATCATTAATAGCGTAAATAATCAAATCAAATCAAATCCTCCAACTATGCTTATCAGATTGGGTACACAGTTAACCTATAGATAAATATCTAGCTAGGCCCACGGGAGGGGCTAAACGTGTTGTTGGAGCATGGCTTCACTTCAGCTGCGTTTGGTAGTCATTCAGTTCCATGAATGACTTTTTGTATCAAAAATATAATTTTCAGTTAAAAAAATGGTGTTTGGTGAACCTCTTTCAGGAACGATTACCCTAGTTGTTCACTTTTTTTGTATTTGGAACAAAACCAAAATGACAAAAAAATGTTTTGTCGTTCCACCATTTTGCATTTTCAGTTTTTTTTTTTTTTAAAGAAACAGAAAACACCAAGTTGACATCAAACGTCTTATTCCTTTTTTTATTTCCTATAAAACGAAAAAAACGTTCCTAACGTTTTTCTGAATGACTACTAAACGCAGCCTTCATATTCAAATCAGTCTTGGAGCCGATCACAATAATTGATTCCATGCCCATAAAATTGATTCTAGACCCATAATCTTTTGGTAAGCCCAAGTCCAGTCTAATACCTTTCATTTTTACTGTCCATATATCAGTTTCGGCATTCTGATTTTGGACCGGCAAGGCCCAATGAAAAAAATGAAGTATGTTGAACCCACTTGGATTTCTGTTTCTAGGTGAATCCTGCATAGGTCTGTGTGACCTTGGGCTTTGCTGGAAGGTAATGTGAATGGATTGGGGCGGGTTGTACCTGTTATGTTGGGCTCTTTGTTAATCAATAGTTGTCTTAAAGGAACTTGTAGAGTACTAACACATCAAAAGTGTGTGCCTTAGCCTATCTAGTTTACTAGTCACCTTGGGGATATAATTTTGATATGTTCGCAAAAGTGATTTGTTATGTTTGTCTCAAATTCTTGACCTGTTTTGATATATTTTGATGGCGATTCGAATAGGGCTTTTGGCGGCGATCAGACTATCGACAACCCGTTGGATCGACCCAACTTGAAGGAGTATATATTTGTACTATCATCTTGTTGATAAAGTAAATGAGATTTGGGGACTTTCGAGTTAGGGTTTTTGGGTTATTCTTACTGTGATTTGGATGTTCTTGAGAGATCTCCATTTTTCAACTAAGTGAATCATTTTCTTCTTTGCCACAAGGACGTTGCACACAATAGTGTGTAAGCCTCGTTATATTTTTGTCATCTAGTTTTGAATCTGGTCGTTTTCTTCATATTTCTTGGTGTTTGTTTTCTTCGTATTTCTTGGTGTTCGTTCTAACATGATTTCATAATTACTAACTTGTTTTGAAGAATTAGTGTTTGCAGCCACTGTTTTGATTAATTCTGGAAAACATTGTAACTTTTCTTCTAATACAGTGAATCCTCTTCTTTTTCATCCTAGGACGTAACACACCATATCAATTTGTGAACCTTGTTATATTTTTGTGTCATCTTGTTTTGAATTTGTTCATTTTCTTTGTATTTCTTAATGTTCGTTCTAACATGATTTCATAAGTAATTACTTGTTTTGAAGAATTAGTGTTTGCAACCACCGTTTTGATAAATGCTGAAAAATTACACTGAGACTATGATATGAGCTTCTATGCTCATGAAGGGTGAGGATATGTTAGATCTAGACATCTAGTGTGTAATTCTGAGTCTATGGATAGTGAGACTCTTGTGGAGAAAGAGACCATGGCATGGCTAGTGATATGGAGATTTAGCATGGCGTCCTCTATGACTCGATGGCTCCAGTGGTCTCCACATATATCACACTTGGAAGACCAATCCCGTGCTTGACTATCATCCTTATCTCTCCTCCCACTACTACCTAAAATGCTTTCATTGAGGACTGGTCCAAATGCCCACACTAAACTCTCCATATGCATGAGGAAATTGTAGAAACGCAGCCTTAAAATGATGCAAAAAATAATGGAAAAACAATAACAAACAATGCATATATATTTATAATGTTTAACAATATTACCTATGTCTCGGCAAGTTTCTGATTTCATTACTTTCAAATGCCGAGGTATAGTTTGCAAAGGAATCATATTGCATATGAGAGATTAGGTCTCAATCTATATGGGAAGTCAATCTCCTACTGCCATGTATGGAGTCTATGTGATACAAGGAAACCAAATGGATCTTCACAAAGAATCACGATCAGGCAATGAGTCGATATAGATGACGGTTAATACAGTGTAGAGAAGAAAAAGAAAGAAGAAGACAACATATGTAAGATTGGTTTTTAATGTGAAAAAATTGGCTACTACCTAGGTTGCAGCTAAGTCTGATTTTTAATTCGTGAACTAATAGTACTAGTGACACTACTACATGGATCTCCATTAATCATTTCCCACCATTATTTTTTTTTTTTTTTTTTTTTTTGGATGAACAATTCTCACCATTTTTAATTGAATGAAACTCAAGGAAAATATGTTTAAACACATTTAACTCCTCCATTTCTGCTCTAGTTGTGGTGTTTCCTGGAAGATCCTTACAAGGAAGTATGAGGACAATTCGAAGGTACATAGCCATAATAGATGCACCGACCCGGATAAGGGACCAAGACAAATCTGCATTCGCAAATGTAAACTGATTTGTGTTTGTACTGGTCCATGTCTTTAGTCTATTATCCTATGGATAGTATTAAGACCAGATTTGCATTTTATGATGAATTCTTCACGGTTATTGTTGGTTCTCATGATTTTGGAGGTGGAATTGATGTGGGCAAGCAGTTTTTTGAAACGGTGGGAGCATCGTGCCATGGTGGGGTATGGTTGGGTGACAGAAAGGGTGGGGCTGATTGCAGGAGTAGCGTGCGCAAGGTCAAGGAACATGGTGGGTGGTCGATAGGGTAGGGCAGGGTGGGGTGAGGTTTCACGGGATGAGGCAAGTGACAGCAACGGTGGTGGTTTAAGTCATAGTTGATAGAAAATAAATACGGAACGATTCATGAAGATCGATAAGCATGCACGACAAACACTAACAAAAACACGTTTTAGGCATACCTGAATCCATGGTTGAAGAATAAAAACTCCTCAATGTCTTCTTGTATGCTCCTCGTACAACAAGATCAATGTTGGTCTGGTCTACCCTCTTTCCCTTTTGTTTTTGGTCGTTAGCATCACTTAATGGGTCAATGATAATTATATATAGGGGTGAGGGTAGGGATCAACCCTACAATAAAATTAGGGTTTCCTCCCCATTAAGAAAACAATACCTTAGGTCCACACATAGTAATAAATATTCCATACCATTAAGGTGTACTAATAGAATTCAATATCTCCATAGAGATCACTTACCAATAATAATGGATTCTTTCTGCTTACTCCATCTTTAGTCAACACCACTAAACCGGTTTTTAGAAACAAATCTTTGATTATGCTAGTCCACCTAATTGAAAATCTTACAATCTCCCACTTGTGCAACATATGTCAGAAGTTTTAGATTTTAAAATTTATTTAAAACGACTTTTCGGTTTAGATAAACTGAATGTGGCCACAAACAAAACAGTGTCGAATGGAGTGCACCTTAACCCAATGCCTTGGTCTGAATGAGAATTACAAACACCCAACCGTATTGATCATCACATCTAAAGCGATATGAGACCACACACGTCAAAGTGCTCATAACATCACCGACTTGAGATGAGTAGTATGAAAGTGTGGTATGAAAATAACATGTTATAGTGATCATCATGTCTATTTTCAAATTGGTCCTGACTTGAAAACCAAATGAGCCCTATGAGACAGATACCGAAGGTCTCATTAACTACAAGCGTCTCCCAAACGCTTAAACTTCAATCAAAGAAGCTTATTGGGACTGGGTCCGGATGTCCCACAACACTAGCACTAGACCTCAATCAAACGAGGTTTTACTAGTGACTGGATGTATGTGTATTGACTAAAATCTCATATACTGAATGAGGTAAATACACCACATATAACCTCAATTTTCTATAGGAGGCAAATAGATAAGTGTATACCATAAAAATGCATATATATTCTTGAGAATAATAATAATGCATCATATATATAAAATAAAACTGAAAGTCAAATGCGACCATATTGAGCAAAACTCCCACTAATAAAATGCATCAAAAGAACTAACAAGTCTTATATTAGTGACATGCTCTTGAAAGACTTTTAGAGTTAAGCCCTTAGTAAGAGGATTTGCAATCATGTTTTCTGTAGCAATCTGCTCCATTATAATCTGTGACTCTTGAACTTTCTCTCTGACAAAAAAATACTTAATGTCAATGTGTTTAGAGCCTGAAGTACTTTTACTGTTATGAGAGAAACGTACCGCAGCGGAGTTGTCACAGAACATCCTCAATGGTTTAGATATAGAGTCAACAATCTGTAGCCCTGAGATGAAATTCCTTAACCATAAAGCTTGAACAGTGGCTTCATAACACGCCACATACTCAGCTTGCATAGTAGAAGATGCAGTGAGTGTCTGCTTGACACTCTTCCAAGATATAGCCCCACCTGCCATCACAAAAACATATCCAGAAGTAGACTTGAGGTCATCTAGGCGTCCAACAAAATCTGCGTCAGTGTAACCGACTACATCAAGTGAATCGGTTCTTCTATAAGTAAGCATAAAATCCTTAGTGCCCTATAAATATCTTATGACTTTCTTAGCAGCTACCCAATGCGCTTCACCAAGGTTGCTCAAATATCTCCTAAGTACACTAACAACATAGGCAATGTCAGGCCGTGTACAAACTTGAGCATACATCAAACTACCAACAGCAGATGCATAAGGTATGTTCTTCATTTGATTGCACTTCAATTCTGTCTGTGGACATTAAGACTTGCCAAATTTGTCTCCTTTTACAATTGGAGCCTTACTAGGGGAACATGCTGACATATTAAACCTTTTTAATATCCTCTCAATGTAACCTTTCTGAGACAAACCAAGAACGCCACAAGACCTATCACGATGAATCTCAATGCCCGAAACATAAGAGGCCTCACCAAGATCCTTCATATCAAAGTGACTGGATAATAATCGTTTTGTCTCATGCAAAAGATCAACATTATTGCTGGCAAGAAGAATATCATTAACATAAAGCACAAGGAAAATGAACTTACTCCCACTGATCTTCAGATAAATACACTAGTCCACAAGATTTTTTTTAAAACCACAAGAAGTGATAACTTCATCGAACTTAAGATACCACTGTCTAGATGCCTGTTTCAAACCATAAATAGATTTCTTGAGTTTGCACACAAGGTGCTCTGTATCAGCTTGCCTGAAGCCAAGGGGTTGTTGCATGTAAATATCCTCTTCAAGATCTCCATTTAGGAAATATGTTTTGACATCCATCTGATGAAGTTCTAAATAAAAATATGCTACTAAAGCGATGATGATTCTGAAAGAATCCTTTGTCGAGACTGGTGAGAATGTTTCTTTGTAATCTATTCCCTCTCTCTGACTGAATCCTTTTGCTACAAGTCTGGCCTTGTAATGTTCAATTTCACCTTTAGAGTTCCGTTTGATCTTGAAAATCCATTTACAACCAATCGATCTGCATCCTTTTGGTAATTCAACCAAATTTCAAATATCATTAACAGATATAGAATTCAATTCATCTTGCATGGCAAACATCCACATTGATGAATTGGGATCATTGGCAGCCTAGTCAAAACTGATTGGATTTGAATCCAAAGTAATATCAAACTCATGTTCTTGTAAATAAACAACATAGTCATCAGATATGGCAGGCCTACGAGTTCTCTCTGATTTCCTCAAGGGAACATCAGCAACAATATGGTCCTGAATCTCATCAACAACAGGGGGTGCAGGCTCAACCATTATAGGTTGCACAAGTTCGTGAGTGGGGACATTCTCTTGTTCAATGTGAGGCTGCAATACAGTAGACGGCAGTGTCACAGGCATAGGTACAAGAACACATTCCTCCTCAAAAACAAAGTTACGTTGTTGAGCAGACTGAAAATCTAAATCATCCTCAAAGAAAACAGTCCGATATGATTCCACTACTCTAGTAGAACGTGTAGGACAATAGAATCTACATCATCTTGATCTTTCAGAATAACAGATAAAATGACCACTAATGGTCATTGGATCAAACTTCTTCATCTGAGGATTGTAAGGTCTCACCTCTACAGCACATCCCCATATATGAAAATGAGATAAATTTGGCTTCTTATCAGTCCACAATTCATAGAGAGTTCTGGGAACAGACTTGCTAGGCACTTTATTCAAAATATATATTGTTGTTTTCAAAGCATCACCCCATAAGAAATCAGGTAAAGTTGAATTACTTATCATGCTTCTCACCATATCCATAAGGGTACGGTTTCTCCTTTCAGTCACCCCATTCTGCTCAGGTGAACCAGGCATAGTGTACTGAGCGTCAATACCACATTCTTGTAAGAATCTAGCAAATGGACCAGGGTTACGCCCAGTTTCATCATATCTACCATAAAACTCTCCACCTCGATCAGATCTCACATTTTTTATCTTCTTTTCCCTTTTAAGTTCTACCTTTGCTTTAAAAACTTTGAAAGCATCTAAGGATTCAGATTTTTCTTGAATAAGGTAAATAAAACCAAAACGGGAAAAATCATCTATGAAAGTAATAAAATATCTGTATCCACCCATGGTAGTAGGAGTGAATGGACCACAAATATCAGTATGAATTAGCTCTAATGCTTCATCCTTCCTGGTTGTACCTTTCTTTTTCGCTCTAGTGTGTTTCCCCTTAATGCAATCAATACAAATTCTAAAATCTGAAAAATCCAATTGAGGAAGTGTACCATCCTTAATCAATCATTCTATCCTCTATTTAGAAATATGTCCTAAACGTTTATGCCACAACATAGAAGAATTTTCAACCAATCTAGCACGTTTAGGATTTGTAACCACATAATTTATAACAGAAGAAGTGTTGGTATATTTGGAATAACTAATATCCAAATCAAATTATAAAGACCATCACATAACAAGGCAGATCCAACCATAGGAGAACCAGAATAGAGAGTAAGTTTTCCATTGCCAATATTAAAAGTGTAACCACAACTATCAAGTTTAGATACCGAAACAAGTTTTCGTCTAAACAACGGTACATAAACCACATCATTCAAATTCAAAACAAAACCAGTGGATTAAAGTAATCTAACTACTCCTATAAATTCAACTTTGGTCTTCTCTCCATTTCCCATGTTGATCATCATCTCTCCCTCACTTGGTTTCCTCCTGCTTCTTAATTCCTGCAAATAATTAGTGATGTGAATAGTTGTTCCAGTATCAATCCACCACAAATCAGGGGAAACATCTACAAGATTGGATTCAAGACACACTAGAGCTAAAGATATACCTTTCTTTTCAAGCCATTTCTTATAGACATAGCAATCTGTCTTCATATGTCCATCCTTTTGTAGAAGAAACACTTTCCCTTAAAAGCCTTAGTCTTTGGTTTCAGATTCTGATCGATTTTCTGTTCTATTTTTTCTGATTTTTCTTGCTTGTTGCTTTTCCAATTTTTCTTGAATTTCTTCTTACCCCCATTATTGGAAACAAAATAAGCAGAATTAAATTTCTTCTTCTTCTTTCTTTCCTCTTCCTGTACCAATTTGGAAGTCATGTCTTCAAGATTTCACTTTAATTTTTGTGCATTATAGGAGGTCTTAAGAGTATCAAACGATGATGGAAGGAATTGCATAATTTACCACACAATGAAAGAATCAGATATCTTCACTTCCATCTCGTCCAACATGGCAGCATAATTGGTCATTTTCATAATGTAATCACGTACTCCACTTGTGCCATCATGTCGAGTGGATGAGAACCACTCTAAATATGTTCCCTTCTCAACCTTATCAAATTTGGTAAACTTTGTATTAACAGCTGCAAGAAAATCCTTAGCATTTTCTTTCGAAGGCACACTTTTCTTAATAGTCTTGTCCATAGTATGTTTCATAACAATCAGGCACAATCTGTTGGACTCCTCCCACTTTTCATAAAGTGCTTTTGCAGTAGCATCACTCTCAGTTGTGGGCTCGGGGGGTTTATCAGTTCTCATGGCATAATCGAGTCTCATGATTGCAAGAGACATAATAAGAGAGTCTATCCACTCCTCAAAATTGGAACCATTCAGGACTTTGATGGAAGATAATCGAGAAGTCATAGCTGGCAATAATAATTATCAAAATTTTACCAAAACATACAATATGCAATAACCAAAAGCATATCAACATCCCAATAATATAATGAAAACTGACTAATTAGGGCTTATTAATCAGATTGATCCCAATATCAATTTTAACAGTTGTATGAAAAACATAAACTGGGAAAAGATCCAGCATCATTGGGGTCACACCTGTGGTGACAAAATCACCCAACATGCAGTGAAATCTTTCACATGTAAGGCGAAACACCAAAAAACAACACCATATTGTAGATTCCGTCACCTGTGGTGGCAAGATAAGAACCTCCAAAATAGTGAAGCTCAAAACGTCACCCTCACACCATCAAGCAAAACCAATCAAACGAAGACTCACCTGTGTTGGCAAGAGCATATCGTTCGCCATAGGGCTTTCTTGACTGCAATCCATCTAGATGGTCTATAGTGATTCCGCATCTTTAGGAATTAGCCCACTAAGTAGAAGTCTAATCTCTAAAATTACGAAAACTCTATAGACCTGGATTGTAACTGTATGCCCATTATATTTTTAATAATTTTCTATCAAATAATTGCTAAATAATAATATGAAAAACAAAAGCAAATAAAATTTTAATATATATAAAATCATAAGTGTTCTTATTATGACAGATCAGAACAACATCATGGGTTGCATAATAATTCCCTATAGTGACTGAGTCAAATAGCACAAGAATTAATATGAAATAATAAAATTATATATTTAATGTGCTAGTGACTAAACCAAATGTCACAAAAAAGTAAATCTGTAAATAATTATGCTTTATGGTTCTGTTATGAGTCAACCAATTAAAACTCATGACACCTTTTTATTTTATTTCATTTTATTTTTATTTAATAAAAAATATATTATTTTGTATGATTTCTCAAAAGAAAAACACGGTTTCTCAAAAGAGAAACAATCTGTAAAAAGTAATTTTTTTTTTTAAAGGCAATCAAACTGTACTTACCTTTTGTCACTTTTTTTTTAATTAAAAAAGCAACCAAACCGTACTTACCTTTTGTCACTTTTTTTTTCCAAAAAAGCAACCAAACTGTACTTTCCTTTTTTTGTCACTTTTTTTTTTTAAGTTTGTACGGTTCTCCAAAAGACAAATCAAGGGAATTTTTATTTATTTATTGATTTATTTTAATTTTTTACAAACAACAACCAAAAACCGTACTCACCCTTTTTTGTCACTTTTTTTTTTAACTTTGTAAGTTTTGTTCTTTAGTAATAATATATAATATATTACTTTTCTTGTTTCTTTAAAACAAAACGACTCGAGGAGAATAAATTGATTTTTATTACTGGTGGTACAGTCGATTGATTTTTCATGAACGAGGCTTTAATACCATTGATAGAAAATAAATACAGAACGATTCATGAAGATCGATAAGCATGGATGACAAACACTACAAAAAACACGTTTTAGGCTTACCTGAATACATGGTTGAAGAATAAGAACTCCTCAATGTCTTCTTGTATGCCCCTCGTACAACACGATCAATGTTGGTCTGGTCTATCCTCTTTTTCTTTTGCTTTTGGTCATTAGCATCACTTAATGGGTCAGTGATAACTATATATAGGGGTGAGGGTAGGGACCTCTGTTAGTTAAAACGGGAACGGCAAAAAAACATTGTTCGGTACGGGCATGTTTTAAACGGATCAAACGGTGAACGGGATGGTCAAAAATACAGTCAAATATGAAAAAAAGGGGAAAAAATAAAAAATGGACGGTATGTGTTTTAAACGTTTATATTTAAATAATACGGTGTAAAAAAAAATGGCAATATATAGACATAAATTGACATAATAATTCTCTAAATACCTGGATAACAATCAAAATAAATATAGATAATATCCATATTTCAATCCAAATTCTAAACCTATTATGTCATGAAATAACATCAAAAATATATCCATCCAAAGATTAATATAAGATCCAAAATACATCATTCAAATATCCAAAATACATCATTTAAACATCCAAAATCATCATCCAAACTACATAATCCAAAATGTATCATCCAAATTACATCATCCCATTTCATTAAAAAAAAAAACACAAATGTATCATAATATAGAATTAGGTTGATCATGAATAGGTTCAACATATGTCTCTTCAAGTCTCTCTGTCTCCAACTCAATGTTTACATCAGGCAAATCACCAAGTTTCTCTAGGTCAATAGGTTTTGTATCCTGAATTGCTCCGCTTTCATACTTCTCCTTCATCAAAGAATTCATTCTAATGTATACCAAATCTTCTAACATTTTTGGAGTTAACTTGTTCCTCTTCTTTGTTTGTGCTGCGTCTCAAGCACTCCAATTCCTCTCGCAAGGAGAGGAACTACACGGTTGGCTTAAGATTCTGCAAGCAACCTTCTGAACCATAGGAAGACAACCACCCATATATTCCCACCAAAACTCTACAAATTAACACAAGTAAACACATATAAGGATGATATACAAATAAAAATATAAACTTAATTAACTAACAGACTTACTTGGATGGTTAGTTTTCATTAAAGACTTTCCTGTGATATTGAATAAATTTGGGCTCCTCATTCGATACTCAACCATTTCTGCAGTGAATTGCTCATGATCTTCTAGAGGAACCATGGTTGCCACAATACATTCTTGAGCTTGCACAATTGTACTTGTCTCAATAAAAAGTCCACCATCAAACAAATCATTAGGATTTAAAGCTACAGCAAGCACAAGAACAGGATGAATTATATTCTTTTCCACCCTTGTATCAAACAAATCCAATATGGTAAAGTACTTTACTCCATCACTCTCCTTTAACTTCCTCAATTTTTCTTTTGCCCTAACAGTTGCTTCATACAAGTAACATGCAGTGGAACCATCTGAATCAACAAGGCGAAGAATCCTAATGAGAGGATCCATAAAAGCAATAACCTCCTTTGCCTCTTCCCAGAATATATCAGATTGAATTATCCTGACAGTCTTTAATGCTATTTCAACTCTATTGCAATGGAAGCCTCTCCATTTAGATGATGCAACCAATAGCCTTAACTCATTCTCAACTACAATAAGAGATTGGGGCATTAAAAAATTAGTAGCAAACCTTGTCTTGCAAGGTTTCTTAATCTCTTTGTCATTTGTGAATTCCCTCATTAAGGCTATAATAGCTGTGTGCCTGTGCATATAATCCACTACATGTTTACCATCATCAATAATTTCTCTCATCCATCTAACATGCTTATGGATATCCTTTAAAAGCAAATTAATCCCATGTGCAGCACAATTTATGCGATACATGTGAGACCATTTTCCAATCAACATATCACCACAACAATTATAGTTAGCACCATTATCTGAAACAAATTGCACAACATGTTGTGGTCTAAGCATTTCAATAACATTAGATATTTCTCTAAAAAGATATCCAACAGTAATACTATTTGAACCACATTCAATACATTTCAGGAATACAGCCCCACCAGGAGAATAAGCTATCACATTGACCCACCTCTTCTTTAGGTCAGTCCAAGAATCAGACATTATTGTGCAACCTGTGCCATCCCATGTTGACTTTTTGTTGCTCACATATTCCATGATCTCTACCTTAGCTTCAGGAATCAAACAGGTACGAAGAGTAGAGTAACTAGGAATAACAAAACCCTGACCATAGGCACAAGCACCTTTCATCATTTGTGTCACACCCCGTTCGCCCTGAACCGGAGCGGTGACCGAGTTAACACCGGTTAACCCAAACCTGCCAGGATCATCAGATACTGTATTCCACCACAGCATACACACACTAACATCAATTCATCATATCAGCGGAAGACTAAGTTTTACCTGTAAATAATTCCCATATACTTGATACCCAAATGGTGATACAATAATTATATACATTTGGGCCCGAAGGCATGATATATACACAAAAAGACTAAAGTTCAAATATCAAGTATATACAGGAAATCATCAAAATCATCAGAGTACACAGCTCGACTCGGTATCAAGGCTGGAGCTCAGCTCGGCCTCAGAACCGCTGTCCCGCAGCACAGCTCTCACACGCGCAGTCTACGCCGTGCTCAAACTCCTCAGGGGTCCACCAGTCCTCCTTAGGAAACTCGACTGTGGGACCCACCCCATGCTCCTCAGATGCATGACCTGCAAAATCATCTAAAAAGGGGTGTACACGTGGAATGAGCTCACTAGCTCAGTAAATAAAGAGGTGGACCACACACAACAGTCCACACAATACAACACATCATATGCACTACATGTCATGCAAGTCATTTTAAATCACATACACCTAATCAACATTACTAAGTCTTTGGTTTTAGTGCTACTACAACCACAGTGCGCGTATACTCCGGGTACGAGCCGCGAACTCCCTCCCGCGATACGCCCATAGGGCTGTTGGAGAAGGCCCACCGTGAGTACTCGGAAAATAAAGACAATGCCATCCACCGGCTCTCAACAGAAATGTAAATAAATTAAATGACAGTGCTGACTCCAGCAATTTAAAAGCAGTACGATTGGCCCTCTTGAAATACCACCGGGGTTGCCG